>NC_091997.1:84891504-85111316 GCF_044704955.1 Pristiophorus japonicus
CCAGTTGCTCAGGCTGAAACTTGACCCCTCTGAGTGAAGAAGTTTCTCCTCACCTCAGTCCTAAATGGCCTACCCCTTATCCTAAGACTATGTCCCCTGGTTCTGGACTTCCCCAACATCGGGAACATTCTTCCTGCATCTAACCTGTCCCGTCCCGTCAGAATCTTATATATTTCTATGAGATCCCCTCTCATCCTTCTAAACTCCAGTGAATAAAGGCCCAGTTGATCCAGTTTCTCCTCACATGACAGTCCAGCCATCCCTAGAATCAGTCTGGTGAACCTTCGCTGCACTCCCTCACTAGCAAGAACGTCCTTCTCCGATTAGGAGATCAAAACTGAACACAATATTCCAGGTGAGGCCTCACCAAGGCCCTGTACAACTGCAGCAAGACCTCCCTGCTTCTATACTCAAATCCCCTAGCTATGAAGGCCAACATACCATTTGCATTCTTCACTGCCTGCTGTACCTGCAAGCCAACTTTCAATGACTGATGAACCATGAAACCCAGGTCTCATTGCACCTCCCCTTTTCGTAATCTGCCGCCATTCAGATAATAATCTGCCTTCGTGTTTTTGCCCCCAAAATGGATAACCTCACATTTATCCACATTATACTGCATCTGCCATGCATTTGCCCACTCACTTAACCTGTCCAAGTCACCCTGCAGCCTCTTAGCATCCTCCTCACAACTCACACCGCTACCCAGTTTCGTGTCATCTGCAAACTTGGAGATATTACACTCAATTCCTTCATCTAAATCGTTAATGTATATTGTAAAGAGCTTGGGTCCCAGCACTGAGCCTTGCAGCACTCCACTAGTTACTGCCTGCCATTCTGAAAAGGACCCGTTTTTACCGACTCTCTGCTTCCTGTCTGCCAACCAGTTCTCTATCCACATCAGTACATTACCCCCAATACCATGTGCTTTGATTTTGCACACCAATCTCTTGTGCGGGACCTTGTCAAAAGTCTTTTGAAAGTCCAAATACACCACATCCACTGGTTCTCCCTTGTCCTCTCTGCTAGTTACATCCTCAAAAAATTCCAGAAGATTCGTCAAGGATGATTTCCCTTTCATAAATCCATGCTGACTTGGACCGATTCTGTCACTGCTTTCAAAATGTGCTGCTATTTCATCCTTAATGATTAATTCCAACATTTTCCCCACTACTGATGTCAGGCTAACCGGTCTATAATTACCCGTTTTCTCTCTCCCTCCTTTTTTAAAAAAGTGGTGTTACATTAGCTACCCTCCAGTCCATAGGAACTGTTTCAGTCGATAAGATTGTTGGAAAATGATCACCAATGCATCCATTATTTCTAGGGCCACTTCCTTAAGTACTCTGGCATGCAGACTATCAGGCCCCAGGGAATTATCGGCCTTTAATCCCATCAACTTCCCGCCTAATAAGGATATCCTTCAGTTCCTCCTTGTCACTAGACCCACTGTCTCCTTGTACATTCGGAAGGTTATTTATGTCTTCCCTCCTGAAGATAGAACCGAAGTATTTGTTCAATTGGTCTGCCATTTCTTTGTTCCCCATTATAAATTCACCTGAATCCAACTGCAAGGGACCTACGTTTGTCTTCACTAATCTTTTTCTCTTCACATATCTATAGAAACTTTTGCAGTTAGTTTTTATGTTCCCTGCAAGCTTCCTCTCGTACTCTATTTTCCTCCACTTAATTAAACCCTTAGTCCTCCTCTGTTGAATTCTAAGTTTCTCCCAGTCCTCAAGTTTGTTGCTTTTTCTAGCCAATTTATATGCCTCTTCCTTGGTTTAAACACTATCCTTAATTTCCCTTGTTAGCCACGGTTGAGCCACCTTCCCAGTTTTATTTTTACTCCCGACAGGGATGTACAATTGGTGAAGTTCATCCATGCGTCAACCATTTAAGTATCCTCTGCCAGTCTATTCTAGCCAATTCACGCCTCATACCGTCGAAGTTACCTTTCCTTAAATTCAGAACCCTAGTTTCCGAATTAACTGCGTCACTCTCCATCTTAATAAAGAATTCTACCATATTATGGTCACTCTTCCCCAAGGAGCCTCGCACAACAAGATTGCTAATTAGTCCCTTCTCATTACACATCACCCAGTCTAGGATGGCCAGCTCTCTAGTTGGTTCCTCGACATATTGATCGAGAAAACCATTCCTAATACACTCCAGGAAATCCTCCTCCACCGCATTGCTATCAGTTTGGTTAGCCCAATCAATATGTAGATTAAAGTCGCCCCTGATAACTGATGTACCTTTATTGCACACATCCCTTGTTTCTTGTTTGATGCTGTCCCCAACCTCACTACTACTGTTTGGTGGTCTAAAAGATGGCGGGGCTCGCCCGGGATTATTTACATGCTGTTTATAAATTGTAATTAGAATATTAAAAATTATTCATATGCACTACAATGTTACGTAAATCTGTCAGTCTTCAATGTTTATTGTCAAGTACATTAGCTTATGCCGTGCAATGCTAAATGATCATTTACAGAAAAAGATTAGTATCAACCGCGCGAAGCAGAGAACAGGTGGCGGCTTCGCAACAGTGCACATTCTTAATCCATATGAGGAGCTTGCGGTGGCCTTGATGGGGCCTGAATGCCGTTCGGTCATGACCCATGGCGTAGCAGAGCCCACCCTTCAGTCTCGTGAGTAATGGGAAATGTGCAATGTATCAAACATTACTAAATACATACGAAAAATATCGTAGTTACGCATGTAATGTTATGCAATTATAATTCAATAATTTCGAAGTAGTCTTGATCTACGAATGAGGCCATGTTAACCCTGATGAACGCTTGTGCATATGTGGTTTTGAAAAGTATTGCAACGTTTTGGGTTATTGAAATATTGAAATATATTGATATGTATTGTTATGAGTTGTTTAGAAATTTCATTAATCTTTCTAAGGTGAAGTGTCTGTTGAGCAATGCGAGGTAGCCGAGACATCCGCAAATATAGACCGCTCCAACAGCTCACAGGAGGAAGAGACGGAGGAGGAGGACTTGACAATGCAGTCCGTCAGTTTACTTTAGGCGGAGCAAGAGGAGGAGGAGGAGGAGATTTTTTTGCGGGGGGGCGGAGAACAACCTGCGACCATCTCGATTCAGATGAAAGATGCACCGGGACCAAGCGGTGTGCAGGTGGCGACGCCAAGGCGCGTCATTTTGCAAATGCCGACCCATGGAGGTCCGGTCAGCATGGTGAGCAATCGCCTACCATGGAGGGCCAGACAGAGAGCTCGATATCCTTGTGCAGGGAGACGACTGCGATTGGTCGCGACCTTATCCAGGGTTTCACAGGATTCTCTGCGAACTGGAGCCAGTTTCCAGCATCCTGGAGTGAGTTCTACATGAACTTCTCCAATTGGTCTTCCGAGCAAGCACAGACTGCAAGGGAGACATTGGAGGCCATTCGGCAGCAGACAGTCGCAACCAATACCCTATTGGCTGGACACAGCACTGCACCCCAAGGTGTCGTGTCTGCTCGCAGCGAGACCCCGAGCACGCAAGCGAGTACGGAGGACACAGTTCCTCCTGATTCGGTAGTGGAGCTTCAGGCTTCTGCTTCCGCTCCGTCACCTCCACCACGGCAGGAAGTCTTGCCGTCCCACTCTGCACGACGTCTTGGTGTTGGTCTGCGTAGACCAAAACGGGCGGGTGAGGTACGAACACGGGGTGGGACTGGACCTGGAGGGAAACGTGGACGCAGGTCGGGAGGGGGGAGTTTTTTCACAAAGTTTGTTCACTTGTTCAATTGTTCTTGTTTTATTAGTTTGTTAGTTATTATTTGTTACTTGTGAAGATTTTGTGTATTTGAGGGAAGGTTGGGTTGGTGCGGGGAGAGGGGGTTGGAGAGATAGTTCAGCAAATTTTTTTTTCGTATTTGTTAATAAAAAAAATTCAATAAATTGTGTGTCTTCTCTCTTAGTTACATTAGTTATCAACTATACAGTTGTTAATCCATATTTGTTCTTTTAATATACAAGTACTTTAGTAATACTTTAATAACACTAAACTTTGTAAAATAAGTATAAATTCTGATGATAGGCCAGTGCAGGCAAGACAACAAGGACACCCCACGCAATTGAAACTTTTGATTAACCCTAACTGTAAATCAACATCTGAATGTTCACATTTAGTGAGTGGAACCTCTTTCTGTTATCTAATCACTGTACTCTGCATTCTCTGTACTCTCTACACTGTATACCAGTCAGTTTTATAGGCCCCAACAATATCAGTAAATAACTTCACTATGTAAAAGCTATTTAATAAATTCAATATATATAAAACCTAATAAATTCTATTATATAAAACCTATTTACTAAAAATAACATAATAATATCTATTTATATTCCCTGTCCCAATATTATGAGTGCAACTAACTCTCTAATTAAATCACAACTAATCCTCCACCCTTCCTTGATATCAAAATGGCGTCCGTAGTGCTCAGAAAAAGCAACTATTTCTCAGCACGCTTTTGGGCCTTGCATCGGCCCAGTGAAGTGCATGCTAGATGCTGAAACTTGGGATGGGCCTTGTGTGGACTATAATTTCGGCGATCAAAATGGAAAACTTAGGCACCCGTTTTTCGGGTGAAATTTTGGGCCCAGTTTCCACTTTTTGCTCAAAATGGGCGATAGAGGTCCGCTTTGAGCCATATATGGGCCATAAATGGGCGATGTGAAGTGGAAAGTCTAGCCCTTTGTTCCTCAGCCTTTTTCTAGGTCCTCTCAAAGATGCACTGTCATTCGCTCAGAATTTCCCAAGCAGCAGCGCAAAGATTGGCACCTCAGTTTATATAGACTGGCATAAGATGAATCATGCAGCACTGGTAAACAGGAGCAGATGACAGCCCAGGAAAGGGCTTGCCAAAGGGCAAGCTCAAGTCCTAAGCTCTGCTGAAGTGGCAGAGATGCAAACTTTAAAAGCCCATCCTCTGCTGTGTGTGCACCAGCAATTTTTCAACATGTTTGATGCCTACCATGGCGCTACTGCATCTTCTACCAAAATGCATGGAGAGGTCCTCTACCAACATGCGTAGGTTTCTAGCTAAAGACATCAATACTCTTCTGTCAACCATGAGCGTGTGGTCACTTCAATGGACAATGTCGCTGGGCCACCCTGCAAGAGTATGAGGCACCAGTAACAGCATTTCTTGGGGATGTTCATTCTGGTGTTATGCAGGCTCTGGGATCAAACACCTTGGACCGGCTGGGAGACCAAATAGATAAGGGCTTCAGTTGGATCATGGATTTCTTTCAATCAACTCTCCCGCAGATCAATGGGAGTGCTGAGCCGCTGCTCGATATCAGGGACAGTTGTGCAATGCACAGCCACCTCTCAGAATGACAGCGTATCTGGATCCACACAACCCCGTTAACCAAATCCCACCCCAAAAGACAGCTGGGCCAAGATACTGCAACCAAGTCTGAACTCTTAAAGCTCACCAACCACGAGCATCTCAAAAACCTTGTCTGAGGTACAGCAACCTTCCACTTTCTATGCTGAAGCCAGTATGGGAGCACCTCGCAAGAAAGGTAAAGTAGAAAAAAAGATCTGGGTGATAATTATTTTAATCACATTATTTTTGAATGAGCTGTGGATTTTGTCATTTCTAATGACATGCACTCAAAACCAACAATGTACTAACTTCAAGTTATCTGACAAATGTTTAAAAGGGCAGATGAGTGTCCCTTTATGTAGGGCTGTAACTGACCATCTCCCACCATGCACCGCCTATAATTTGTGGGCAGGTTCAAGAGTAGAGGTGGCAGCTTTGAATCAGTCAAAATCGCGTTGAGGTCTTGAATACTCCAAGGATTCTCATTTTGTTATTAATTAGGCCGCCCGACAGTTTAGGGTGGGAGAGTTGGCTGCCTAAATTGAGGCATACTAGCTCCATATCATTCTGATTAGTTAAAAGGAGAAGTGATAGTGAATCAGGCTGAAATGTCAGAATGTTTTTCTTTCTTTTTTAGAACAGTCCATCTACTGACTCTGCTGAAAACAGACTTTAAACACAGATAGGTGATCTACATAATACAAAGCCCTCGGACGCAAGCGCATGATTATTTAACGGTAAAGTTGACTCTCCGTATTTTTTATTTTGCATCAAAATTCAAAATAATTATCTGATATATTAAAACCATAGCATCATGTTATTTAAAATGGCATCCTGTTCAAAGTTGCTATTTCTACTTTGAAAGCAGGCTCAGTTTTCTCCCACCCTGCACAATTTGGATGCTTCAGTATTAAAGTTCCCAATTCAAATAAAGTTCAACTGCCAACATGAAAAAAAATTGTTAGAATTCGTTTTTATATTATATTAGGCAATTAAATCTTTGCAATATTTTGGTAAATCTGATCTCCAGCAATAATTCAAAGAACTGGTTTTCTGCTACAAGGCAGGCTGCAAGACCAAATACAATAATATTCATAGCATACTTTCATCTGAACAGAAAGATTTAGTTTCAACATTTATAGGACACAAATAATTTTATAGCGCAGCTTTAAAGATAAAAATAGGCATGGCTAATACTTGGCCAGAATGACTATCTTATTTAATTTATGTTAAATATTTGACATTCTCAAGGCAAACCTGCACAGCTGTGCAACACCACTATTTGCATGATCCAGCTGGCAGTACATATTTTGCCCGAAAGCACTGCAGTGAGTTAATTATGCATTAAACTAAAATGGACTGTTTCAGTGCCTTTCTCTTTTTAATTTACTGTTTTCCAGGATCAGAAATGCTTTAATTACAACATACAGCAACATCTGCTGATATGCAAGTCTGAAACAAGTAAATAATTTATTCAAGTAAAGCAGTAAATGTTTATGAAGACTCAATTTTATATAGAATTTGCAGCACAGAAACAGGCCATTCAGCCCAATTTTATATAGTTCTAGTAAACAGTAGCCTAACCAATGTAGTTCTAGTAAGAGCAACCTGCAACACTGTTCGTTTAATGATGCACTGGGTGATGAAATTCTCAACTCAAGTCCTCATAATCATGAGTTTCCAATCCCTGCTGAAGTTAAAATGGAGCCAAAGTACATCTCCAAAGGAAGGGAGTGAGGGAAAGAAAATCTAGGGTTGAATCAAGCTACATGGTCCTCCAATCCCCTACATTTTCATTATAGTCTGATATACCCATATGGTATCGAGAGAGAAGTACTGCTTGACATTGGGGGTGTGGGGAGGCCTGTTTAAACAAAGAATAAAATAATGGGAAATGTAGCGTGGTAATGCAAAAAGGTACCAACACATGCCACAATGCAGTGCCCAAACTGCTCATGCTCATTTCCTAGCAGCTTCAGAAGTGCATTATTGTGGTGGTCTGGGTGATCTCTTAGACACAGGACATGTGGACCCAGGGAGACTACCAAAGGGAGGGGATTCATATGGGGGGGAGGGGAGGAGAAGGGGGAAACAACAAGTAGTTGCCTGTCCCTTTAGGAGAGTTATGTAACCTCAAAAATAAAAATAAACGAATATCACAGTCCTGTTACATGTATGCCTGCTTACTAGTCCTGGCCAAATGCACATAGTAGTTCTCTTGGTTTTGGCTTTGAATATATATTTTGTCAGTGAATATGAAATACAAACCAAATAGGAATCCACAATAATGTGAATTATGTTTATTTAGATTATTGTGTAAATATCCAGATCCTAGTCCAATTAGATCCCCTTAGACTTGGGTGTTCCTAGACCCTTTATTTAAATGATCCTGTGCCTACATTGTAACAGGAAGAATTGTTTTTTTAAAGTTAAACAATTGCACACCGCCAGAGCTGGTGCTATGCTTTGCAACATAATATTTATCTGATAAGTAATGTTTTTCATGTTATGTTTTATGTCTAATTTCTGTGACCACACTTTGCCCATCCACCTGATTTCACTGGTTTTCTTTTGGTTGTGCATCCATTGAAGTTCACTAGTGGCCCAATGAGTCCTATGTGCTTGATTACTCGAGCAATCGAAACTTCCGAGGGCCCATGCTACTGTTGTGTTCAAGTATTCTTAAGTCACCTGTATCTCTTTCTCCTACTGCAATGGTAGCATTGTGGTTATGTTACTGGATTAGTAATCCGTAGGCCTGGGGAATTTAAATTCAGTTAATTAAATAAATCTGGAATTTAAAAAAAAACTAGTATCAGTAATGGTGACCATGGGCTCAATTTTCTCCAATGCTGTTTTTTGGTGTATTTCAAGAGTTACGCCCGTTTTTTTTGGCCCCGACTACTCCAAAAACAAACTTGTTTCCCCGTTCTAATTTTTTTAATTGGTGCCCTGCAGCCTGTTCTTTAGCTTCAAGGGGGTGGAGTCTAATGTCCGCACCGAAAAAAGGATGTCCCTCCCTTCTGCGCATGCGCGGGGAAAAAAAGTTTTTTACGTGACTGCTATGGACACGCATGCCCTGTACCCCTCCCGGTCTGCATGCGACCATTTTTAAAGAGCCAGTTGTGTGTGAGAACTTTAATTCTCAGTGGAAAAAAAAGTCAGACTGCAGTATGCAACGCAGCTCAAGGACCAACAATTTCTCACAAGAGGAAGTGGAGGCACTAGTTACTGTAATTGAGGCCAGATGGCACGAGCTGACCAGCACCACAGGTCATATAAAAGTTTCACCAAAAGAAATGAAGAAACGCTGGAACCAATTTGCAGAAGATTACTCTGCAATGGTGACCACTCCGAGGTCTGGAAGCCAGTGCAAAAAGAATTGGCAGGACCTTGGCAAAGTAGTTAGTGCAAGTAATATTTTCATTTAGTCACTGGAATTGCAATTGTAAATTTGACTATCTGTATGTATCACCCAGCAGAAAGACACCCTCTCTGAAAAGTTATATTTTCATCTTTGCAGAGGAAGGTGGCACACAACAAAAGAGAGAGAACTCGAACAGGAGGAGGCCCGGCAAATCTGCATCCACTGACACCCTTGGAAGACAGGGTCACTGCTTTGATGGGTCCTGCCTGGAGAAAAGCAACCACCACTGCACAAGCTGGGTCCACACTCGAGGGAGAGGCTAAACCTGTAAATTCCACATTCTGGCTTTGCTAAAAGTTAAGTACTGCGTGAGCAAGCCATGTTTTGGTTCATGGGGATGTCTTCGTCAGCTACGCTTCAGTTGATGCAATGTGCTATTATTTACCATAGTCCTTCAAATGAGCTTGCTGCCTGCGCAGTGCGAGGCTACTCATGCCACACTGCCCACTCCTTTGCTGCTAACCATCTGTCTGTTCTGTTATATTTTGCAGAACTTGAGGCCAACCCCGACGACGCTGAAGCCGATGCAGAAGATGATTCTGACGCGGACAAGCCTGAAGAGAAGAATATCTTCCAATCCCACCTTCCAGATCAAGAGCATGGGGGTGAGGGGGAGGGGGAGGATGAAGCCCACACTATTGTACTCACTTTGGAGGAGGTGCTGGTGCCGCCCATTGAGGTGCCAGCCCGTTTCCTGAGTGGCACGAGTGTTGGGACATTCCATGGTTTCACACAGTCCGAGGCTGCGGGTTCCAGTGGGATGCAGCAAGGCACACCCCCAGGGCCCCACCGTCTGAGGCTGCGGGTCCTAGTGGGATGCAGCAAGCCACACCCAGGGTGAGGAGGGAAGGAGAGCTCGACAGCGCTCTCCTGAAGGTGCAAGATGTAACAGATGTGGCTCAGATGATGGCAATGTGCGGAAAGCATTGACCATACGCGATCATTTCTGGACACCATCAGTGGGATGGGTGATGAGGTATCGGGACTGTCGGGGGAAATAACAACACTCACGAGAAATGGGAACACTGGGCACGAGGGAGGGAATGTCGCAGGTAGCTGATACACTGTTGGTGAATATGAGGGAGGGAATGTTGCAGGTAGTTCTGATGCTGTCGGGGCACATGAGGGAGAGAATGTTGAAGATAGCTGCTGCAAGAAGGGAACACGCCCAGACCCCGCGGCCATTGATGGAATCAACTGCCGCTCCCACTCCAGTCCCCAGACCAGTCTCTGAAGAGGTCCAAGCCGGGCCTTCCACATTACCGCCTGCCCACGACCCCCATCAAGAATTGCGCATTCCCCAAGATGCTCGAAGGAATAAGCTTGGTACCAACCCGAGAAACGTTGCGCCATCGCCTGCGGGCAGGTGTGGAGTCACCAAGACCAAGCACAGTGGGCGGTCTTAGAATAAGGTGGAGGCGAGATGGGTGCAGCCTTTCTTTACTGCTGTTGTTATTCTTATTGTTGTTACTGTTGTAAGACCATAAGCTTGGTGCCAGATTTGAGGTCCTGATCTTCGAACACTCTCTTCCTCAGGTGACCGAAGGCTGCGCTGGCACACTGGAGGCAGTGTTGGATTCTATATGGCTCAGAGACGTGGACCATATACAGTAGACACCTCAAATTCCTGGAGAAATACCACCATTGTTGCGTTGTCTCCGCAAGATCCTACAAATCTCCTGGGAGAATAGACGCACCAACTTCAGTGTTCTCGATCAAGCCAGCATTCCCAGCATTGAAGCACTCGACCAGCTCCGTTGGGCGGACCACATCGTCCGCATGCCCGATACAAGACTCCCAAAGCAAACGCTCGACTCGGAACTCCTACACGGCAAGCAATCCCCAAATGGGCAGAGAAAACGTTTCAAGGACACCCTCAAAGCCTCTTTGATAAAGTGCAACATCCCCACCAACACCTGGGAGTCCCTGGCCAAAGCCCGCCCTAAGTGGAGGAAGTGCATCCGGAAGGGCGCCGAGCACTTCGAGTCTCGCTGCCGAGAGCATGCAGAAAACAAGCGCAGGCAGTGGAAGGAGCATGCGGCAAACCAGATTCCCCACCCACCCTTTCCTTCAATGACTGTCTGTCCCAGCTGTGACAGCGACTGTAATTCCCGTATTGAACTGTACAGTCACCTGAGAATTCACTTTTAGAGTGGAAGCAAGTCTTCCTCGATTTCGAGGGACTACCTAGGATGATGATGGCTGTTGTAACTGTTCTCAAATTAAAAGTTTTTTGTAAATAATACAAATTTACAAGTTTAAAAGTTTGTAAGTGATCATAAAGTTTGTAAGTGATCTTAACTGAAAACTTTAAAGTTTGATACAAGAATATTTTTAGTAAAGTTAAGTACAAACAAGTGTTAAACTTTTGAATAAAATATATTTTAAATTATAACTGAATCATTCCATTATTTGTTCCATTATTAACAACTTTTTGAACTAAACAAGAATCATTTCCATTATTTGTTCCATTAACAGAACACAATATTACGGAACAGGTCCAAACACTAAACATGGTCCATTTAGAATAGTTGCCGCTGAGCCTTCAGGCAGCAAAACGTTCATGGATGAGCTGTTGGCGCAAGGCTTGAGCAATCGTTAAAGGGGCACGACGGCCCGCCCTCCTCTGGGTTCAGGTAGTTGCATGGCTTCCTCGTCCTCCTCCTCGTCATCTGCATCTTCCTCCTCATCATCAGCTACTCCCACCTCAGGTGGGTCTTCTACTACCAGCTGCTGCTACCTCATGCAGCATGCAGCACAGAACAGTGAACTGACCAACAATTTCAGAGGAGTATGACAAGTAGCCTCTGGAATGGTCCAGGCATCGGAAACGCTGCTTCAAGATGCCAATGATCTTCTCTATTATGCTGCGTATCGCAATGTGCGACATATTGTATTCCTGGTCAGCTTCCGTCTGGGTTACGCATGGGGGCATCATGAGCCAGGTGGCGAGGCCGTACCCTTTGTCTCCCAGCAGCCAGCTCTGCCATTCTGGCTGCTGCTGAAATATGGCAGATATAGCGCTCTTGCGTAGGATGAACGCATCATGGGTACTCCGAGCTGCACATTCACGGAGTGGAAGCCTTTTCTGTTCCTGTACATCTTGGAATCCTCCAAAGGTGCTCGCTCGCAAGGTGATGTGGGTACAATCAATGCAGCCCTGTACCTTTTGGAAAGCAGCAATCCTGGAGAAGCCCACAACCCCGTCATGCATTGTCTGGGCAGTCATGGGGAATTTATGTAGTCATTCCTGCAGCAGTCACCTGCCAAATGATGTATGCAATTGCATGTTGAGAAATGGGGCACACATCCCCCAGTTATGGTCTGGAATGATCCAGGTGCATAAAATGAAAAGTGCAGATGTAATCTTTACTTCAACTGACAAAGCAGTCCTCCTGACGCTTCTAGGGTGCAGGTCTGCTTTTATTAACTCACAGATCTCGGTTACAACTTCTTTGCAGAAATGTAGCCTTCTCACACAGTCTGCATCACTGAGGGGCAGGTATAAACACCTCGATATACCCGATGTGGGTAAGGCCTCCTGCCCATCATCCTACATGTTCCTCATGTGATGATGTCTAATCAATCTCCTCCACAGCACCATCATGCAGAATCCTTGCATGAGGTATGGCATTGTCATTATTGCCCCCATAATTTAATTGTAGTTTTGCAAGAAGCTCAAATCAGCAGGACAAAGCACTCGCACCTTCTTTCCTCTCTCCCGCCCCAAGTTTGACACCCTAGAATGGATCACACCCTGGTCTGCGCATAGAAACATAGAAAATAGGTGCAGGAGCAGGCCATTCAGCCCTTCTAGCCTGCACCGCCATTCAATGAGTTCATGGCTGAACATGAAACTTCAGTACCCGCTTCCTGCTTTCTCGCCATACCCCTTGATCCCCCGAGTAGTAAGGACTTCATCTAACTCCCTTTTGAATATATTTAGTGAATTGGCCTCAACTACTTTCTGTGGTAGAGAATTCCACAGGTTCACCACTCTCTGGGTGAAGAAGTTTCTCCTCATCTCGGTCTTAAATGGCTTACCCGTTATCCTTGGACTGTGACCCCTGGTTCTGGACTTCCCCAACATTGGGAACATTCTTACTGCATCTAACCTGTCTAAACCCGTCAGAATTTTAAACGTTTCTATGAGGTCCCCTCTCATTCTTCTGAACTCGTGAATACAAGCCCAGTTGATCCAGTCTTTCTTGATAGGTCAGTCCCACCATCCCGGGAATCAGTCTGGTGAATCTTCGCTGCACTCCCTCAATAGCAAGAATGTCCTTCCTCATATTAGGAGACCAAAACTGTACACAATACTCCAGGTGTGGCCTCACCAAGGCCCTGTACAACTGTAGCAACACCTCCCTGCCCCTGTACTCAAATCCCCTCGCTATGAAGGCCAACATGCCATTTGCTTTCTTAACCGCCTGCTGTGCCTGCATGCCAACCTTCAATGACTGATGTACCATGACACCCAGGTCTCGTTGCACCTTCCCTTTTCCTAATCTGTCACCATTCAGATAATAGTCTGTCTCTCTGTTTTTACCACCAAAGTGGATAACCTCACATTTATCCACATTATACTTCATCTGCCATTCATTTGCCCACTCACCTAACCTATCCAAGTCACTCTGCAGCCTCATAGCATCCTCCTCGCAGCTCACACTGCCACCCAACTTAGTGTCATCCGCAAATTTGGAGATACTACATTTAATCCCCTCGTCTAAATCATTAATGTACAATGTAAACAGCTGGGGCCCCAGCACAGAACCTTGCAGTACCCCACTAGTCACTGCCTGCCATTCTGAAAGGTACCCATTTACTCCTACTCTTTGCTTCCTGTCTGACAACCAGTTCTCAATCCACGTCAGCACACTACCCCCAATCCCATGTGCTTTAACTTTGCACATTAATCTCTTGTGTGGGACCTTGTCGAAAGCCTTCTGAAAGTCCAAATATACCACATCAACTGGTTCTCCTTTGTCCACTTTACTGGAAACATCCTCAAAAAATTCCAGAAGATTTGTCAAGCATGATTTCCCTTTCAAAATCCATGCTGACTTGGACCTATCATGTCACCATTTTCCAAATGCGCTGCTATGACATCCTTAATAATTGATTCCATCATTTTACCCACTACTGAGGTCAGGCTGACCAGTCTATAATTCCCTGTTTTCTCTCTCCCTCCTTTTTTAAAAAGTGGGGTTACATTGGCTACCCTCCACTCGATAGGAACTGATCCAGAGTCAATGGAATGTTGGAAAATGATTGTCAATGCATCCGCTATTTCCAAGGCCACCTCCTTAAGTACTCTGGGATGCAGTCCATCAGGCCCTGGGGATTTATCGGCCTTCAATCCCATCAATTTCCCCAACACAATTTCCCGACTAATAAAGATTTCTCTCAGTTCCTCCTCCTTACTAGACCCTCTGACCCCTTTTATATCCGGAAGGTTGTTTGTGTCTTCCTTAGTGAATACTGAACCAAAGTACTTGTTCAATTGATCTGCCATTTCTTTGTTCCCCGTTATGACTTCCCCTGATTCTGACTGCAGGGGACCTATGTTTGTTTTTACTAACCTTTTTCTCTTTACATATCTATAGAAACTTTTGCAATCCGCCTTAATGTTCCCTGCAAGCTTCTTCTCGTACTCCATTTTCCCTGCCCTAATCAAACCCTTTGTCCTCCTCTGCTGAGTTCTAAATTTCTCCCAGTCCCTATTGGGTTTGGAGTCACATGTAGGCCAGACTGGGTAAGGACGACAGGTTTCCTTCCCTAAAGGATATTAGTAAATCAGCTGGGTTTTTAACGACAATCCGGTAGTTCCATGGGGCTCAATTTTCCCCAGTTATCTGCACTGCTTTTTTGACTAAATTAAAATCTCCACGTTTCCCCAAAGTTTCTGCGCCAGTGTAACTCCGTTAGTTACGAAGCAATCGGCTTGCTTAGAACGGGAAGCCAGGCATTCAATAAAGAAACTAAGTCTAATGCAATTCTTTAATTTTTTTTTCAAGTACCACCCCACCACCGAACGTTTCTTCACCGGGCTCGAGGGTCGGCCAGCAGAATCGGTCCCTCGCCTGGACACAGAGGCTCTACGTCCACCCCCCCACCCTGGCTTCGTTTGAAGCTGCTGTATAGCCTAAGGGTTCTCATCCCTTCAGTTCGGCTTCCACCCCACCAGACCTCCCACGAGCTTCTTTTGAAGTCGAGCCCTGAGCCCATGTCCAGGCGAGGGAGCGATTCTGCCGGTCGACGTCCGACCCTCGAGCCCGGTGAGTAGACGTTCGGTGGTGGCATGGTACTTTGAAAAAAATCCAAAATTAAAGAATTGCATTAGACTTCCATTTTCACCTTTTTGACTTTGAAAAAATTAAGCTTCATGACGCATATTCTTAGCCTTCTTGACTCCCTCTGAAACTTCGCATAAAAACAATGTCGTCTTTCTGCACCGATTTTTTAATGTACGCTGCTTTTTCTTAAGTTTTTTGGGAAAGGTCACATACACCATCCTAGGAAAAATGTAAGTTGGCCAAACTTGCTTAAATGTGAAAAACTGGCGCAGACAGGTCACGCCCCCATGACGCAAAAAAATACTAACCTAAAAAAATCGTAACTAATGGAGTTACACTGGCGCAGAAACTTTGGGGAAACGTGGAGATTTTAATTTAGTCAAAAAAGCAGTGCAGATAACTGGGGAAAATTGAGCCCCATGGAACTACCGGATTGTCGTTAAAAACCCAGCTGATTTACTAATGTCCTTTAGGGAAGGAAACCTGTCATCCTTACCCAGTCTGGCCTACATGTGACTCCAAACCCACAGCAATGTTGACTCTTAACTGCCCTTCTGAAATGGCCTAGCAAGCCACACAGTTGTTAAGAAGGCAGCTCACCACCACCTTCTCAAGAGCAATTAGGGATAGGCAATAAATGCTGGCTTTGCCAGTGATGCCCACATCCTGTGAATAGATTAAAAAAAACTTGAAATTAATTATCTGAATAGGTGTACACTTCATCTCTAATTTTCACTTTTATTTTAGATTCAAAGTTAGGTTAGAATATTCATTCAACAAGTCAACTAATATAGCTATTAATATGCGTAGAGCTGCGGAACACCAAAGGGCAGAAAACGCTAGTGGGAGTTGTGTACAGACCACCAAATAGTAGTAGTGAGGTTGGGGATGGCATCAAACAGGAAATTAGGGGTGCGTGCAATAAAGGTAGAGCAGTTATCATGGATGACTTTAATCTGCAAGGCCTACTTCTGCACCTATTTTCTATGTTTCTATGTTTAAAGCTGTACTGAATTATACCATTCTCTTTGTTTTTCTTCGCTCATTAATGTTGATGGAAAAAAGTGTGTAAAAATGGCTTCCCCTGCTTTATATATACACATCAATATTTTTGCTAACATTAATGAACAGAGGAAAATATATCCTCAAATCAAAAATTATTTTAGAAATTTTCATTGTACATATAAGTGAATACAAAAATGAAAAGAATACATTCTGCAACAAGGCACTGCTTGTAGCAACATAGCCATAAAGATTGCATGCAGGAGTTTTAGACATTAGGACGTTCTGGATCATAGGTATTCATGTCATGTACTCTGGCTAAAAGGACAGCAGTGCTCGAGCTGTTGTGCTTTGGACATTGACTTTTTGTTCAGGCTGCTAGATTTCACTAAGGGGTCCTGTTTGTATCCCAAAATCTAGGAGTATACGAGAATAACATTCTGCAGGTAGGCAAGTGAATTGTACTCTGGAAAAATATGGGGCCCTTTGAACTGTTTGTAACAGAGGGAAAATAAGATCATGTGCCATTCCATAGATGTTTTAGGGGCATCTGCAAGGCATTCTGATGAACTCTTGCATGTACACAAGCTTAGCATAGTTTACCAGAAAAGTATCCCAGGTATATATGAAGCATTGCTGAAAAGCAGAAGGGGGAACACAATTCTCTAAGTCTTTCTAACAGGATAATCTTCCAAACAGGATAATCTTCCACATCTTCTCAACTTAAGCTCCCAGGAGGGGGCCAGGTTCAAGAGGATTTGACTCTGTTTACAATGTCTGTCCTCTAAGGAGATAATCTAGAAGTGGACTCAGAGATTTGTAACATTGGCATAGCACTATCAATGCTGCTATCAATCATGAATCACATTAGGTCACCATTCCTAACTCAGCATCTATTGATACAACATAAAGTACAACATGTACTGATATTTGTAAAAAATTTTGGGCTGCCCTAACTGTGATATGGGAGGGAGGAGAATGCCCCTATTAACCTATTGTAGCAAAACCATAAAACCCATTTATAAAGAATAAGTTTACAATTTTGCTTCATCTAGCACAGAGGAAATCCCCTAATATGACAAAAAATTGCATGCTAAATCAGCTCTTCCAAATGTCAAAGCACTTCATATGGTGAATTACTTTTTGAACTAAAGTGCTTGTTGCAATGCACAGAAATATAGGGGCCAAGTTTCGGCCTGAGTTGCTCCTGTTTTTTTGGAGCAACTGGTTTAGAATGGAGTATCTTAGAAATTTGAATTCTCGGCATTTAGTTTGCTCCAGTTCTAGTCAGTTAGAACAGTTTCACTTTGGAACAGAATTTCTTTTTCAAAAGGAGGCGTGTCCGGCCACTTACGCATGTTTTCAAAGTTTAGGCAGTGAAAACTTACTCCAAACTAACTTAGAATGGAGTAAGAGAAGATTTTTGTACGTTCGAAAAAACCTTGTCTACACGTTAGAAAATCAGGCGTAGATTACAAATTAGGCGAAGGGAATGGGGGGGGGGGGGATTTAAAGGGAAGTTTACAAACATTAAACACTTCAGTTTTACAAATAAAGAGCCATCATCAATAATAAATGATAAATACATCAATAAATCAATCAAAAAAAATTAATAAAAAATAAAAAAAAATGTAAAAAATCAATAAATAAAACATTTTCTACTTACCGACTGCAGCACCGGGAGCTCTCCAACAGCGTGCTGGGACGCCGCCGCCCCCCCCCCCCCCAGTGTGTCTCTGTCAGTGTCTTTATCTGTCTGTCTGTGTGTGTGTCTCTCACTCTCTGTCTGTCAGTGTCTGTGTTTCTGACAGCGAGGGGAAGGGGAGAAGGGGGGTGGGAGGAGGAGGGGGAGGGGAGGGGCGGAAGGGGAGAAGGGGGGTGGGAGGGGGGGAAGGAGAGAGGAAGGAGAAAGGAGAGAGGGAGGGAAGGAGAGAGGGAGGGAAGGAGAGAGAGGGAGGGAAGGAAGGAGGGAGGGAAAGAGGGAGGGAAGGAGAGAGAAAGGAGGGAGGGAAGGAAGGAGAGAGGGAAGGAGAGAGGAGGGAGGGAAGGAGAGAGGAGGGAGGGAAGGAAGGAGAGAGGAGGGAGAGAGGAGGGAGGGAAGGAGAGAGGAGGGAGGGAAGGAAGGAGAGAGGAGGGAGGGAAGGGAGAGAGGGGGGGAAAGGAGAGGGGGTTAGGGAGAGAAGGAGGCTGAACAGCCGGGCCCCAGATCTCGGGCTGGATTTACAGATAGGTGGCGTTGCGTCTCGGGGGTCCGGGGGGGGGGGGGGGGGGGGGGGGAGGGAGGGAGAAGAGTCACGGAGGTCGGGGGGGTGGTGATGGGGGGGAAAGAGAGAGTCGCGGAGGCCCGGGGGGGTGGGGAGAGAGGAGTCGCGGAGGTCCGGGGGTGGGGGGGAGAAAGAGTCGCGGAGGTCCGGGGGGGGGGGGGATGGGAGGAGCCTTATTCACGCAGCCCCAGTGAGGCCATTTGGCCAGGGCTAGGGGCTGCGTGCTTCGGGGCCCCTCCCACAGCTTTGGGCGCCTGGAGCTACTGCACATGTAGTGCATGTGCAGAGGTCCCGGCACTGTTTTCAGCACAGGGACCTGGCTCCGCCCCCTACAGCTCGTGCTGCGCTGCGCCCCACTCCAGAGGATCTGCAGGGGGCTGGAGAATAGATACGTTTTTTTTAGGCGCACTTTCTGGCGCGAAAAACGGGCGTCCAGGTCCGGGCTGCGCCGTTTTTGGCGCGGCCCGAAACTTGGGCCCATAGTGGCCATTCTCACAAACATCATGACTAGTTACTCTGCTTTTTTGTTGACTCGGACTGGTTGAAGAACAACTTGGCCAGGACACTGGAGACTTCCCTGCTCTTCTTTGCCATGGACTATATAACATCTGCCTATTAAAACGAAGTTGAATCTATCATCTATTGATGGCAGTAGTGTAATGCAGTATTTCCTCAGTAGATTATGTCTTGAGGTAGGATTCAAATCCAATACTCATACCTCAATGAACCAAAGGCAGGAATGCTATTAAATGACCCAAAATGACATGGTAAAGAAAAAGGGACAACTAGGGGAGTACTACCTGTTCAAAGTACTCTTTCACATTGGCTTTTTTTTTTAATTAAAAAAAAATACATTTTCAGTTCTCCTTCACTCCAGTGACAGCAAACATAGAAACATAGAAAGTAGGTGCAGGAGTAGGCCATTCGGCCCTTCGAGCCTGCACCACCATTCAATATGATCATGGCTGATCATGCAACTTCAGTACCCCACTCCTGCTTTCTCTCCATATCCCTTGATCACTTTAGCCATAAAGGCCACATCTAACTCCCTTTTGAATATATCTAATGAACTGGCCTCAACAACTTTCTGTGGTAGAGAATTCCACAGGTTCACAATTCTCTGAGTGAAGAAGTTTCTCCTCATCTCGGTTCTAAATGGCTTACCCCTTATCTTTAGACTGTGACTCCTGGTTCTGAACTTCCCCAACATTGGAAACATTCTACCTGCATCTAACCTGTCCAATCCTGTCAGAATTTTACATGTTTCTATGAGATCCCCTCTCATTCTTCTAAATTCCAGTGAATATAAGCCTAGTCGATCCAGACTTTCTTCATATGACAGTCCTGCCATCCTGGGAATCAGTCTGGTGAACCTTCGCTGCATTCCCTCAATAGCAAGAATGTCCTTCCTCAGATTAAGAGACCAAAATTGTACACAATATTCAAAGTGTGGCCTCATCAAGGCCATGTACAACTGCAGTAAGACCTCCTTGCTCCTATACTCAAATCCCCTTGCTATGAAGGCTAGCATGTCATTTGCTTTCTTTACTACCTGCTGTACCTGCATGCCGACCTTCAATGACTGATGTACCATGACACTCAGGTCTCATTGCATCTCCCCTTTTACTAATCCGTCACCATTCAGATAATAATCTGCCTTCCTGTTTTTGCCACCAAAGTGGATAACCTCACATTTATCCACATTATACTGCATCTGCCATGCATTTGCCCATTCACCTAACCTGTCCAAGTTCCCCTGCAGCCTCCTCGCAGCTTGCACTGCCAACCAGCTTAGTGTCATCTGCAAACATGGAGATATTACATTTAATTCCTTTGTCTAAATTATTAATGTATATTGTAAATAGCTGGGGTCCCAGCACTGAACCCTGCGGCACCCCACTAGTCACTGCCTGCCATTCCGAAAAGAACCCGTTTATTCCCACTCTTTGCTTCCTGTCTGCCAACCAATTCTCTATCCACATCAATACATTACCTCCAATACCATGTGCCTTAATTTTGCACACTAATCTCTTGTGTGGGACCTTGTCAAAAGCCTTTTGAAAGTCCAAATACACCACCATCCACTGGTTCTCCCTTATCCACTCTACTAGTTACATCCTCAAAAAACTCTAGATTTGTCAAGCATGATTTCCCTTTCATAAATCCATGCTGACTTGGACCGATCCTGTCACTGCTTTCCAAATGCGCTGCTATTACATCTTTAATAATTGATTCCAGCATTTTCCCCACCACCGATGTCAGGCTAACCGCTATAATTCCCTGTTTTCTCTCTCCCTCCTTTTTTAAAAAGTGGGTTTACATTACCTACCCTCCAATCCATAGGAACTGAACCAGAGTCCATGGAATGTTGGAAAATGACCATCAATGCATCTACTATTTCTAGGGCCACTTCCTTAAGTACTCTGGGATTCAGACGATCAGGTCCTAGGGATTTATCAGCCTTCAGTCCCTTTAATTTCCCTAACACCATTTCCTGATTAATAAGGATTTTCCTCAATTCCCCCTTCTCGCTAGACGCTCGGTTCCCTAGTATTTTTGGGAGGTTATTCGTGTCTTCCTTAGTGAAGACATAACCAAAGTATTTGTTCAATTGGTCTGCCATTTCCTTGTTCCCCATTATGAATTCCCCGATTCTAATCGCAAGGGACCTATATTAGTCTTCACTAATCTTTTTCTCTTCACATATCTATAGAAGCTTTTGCAGTCTGTTTTTATGTTCCCTGCAAGCTTACTCTCATACTCCATTTTCCCCCTCCTAATTAAACCCTTAGTCCTCCTCTGCTGAATTCTAAATTTCTCCTAGTCCTCAGGTTTGCTGCTTTTTCTGGCCAATTTATATGCCTCTTCCTTGGATTTAACATATTCCCTAATTTCCTTTGTGAGCCACAGTTGAGCCACCTTCCCTTTTTTATTCTGACGCCACACAGGAATGTACAATTCTTGCAGTTCATCCATGTGATATTTAAATGTCTGCCATTGCCGATCCACAGTCAACCCTTTAAGTATCATTCTCCAGACTATCCTAGCCAATTCATGCCTCATACCGTCGAAGTTCCCTTTAAGTTCAGGACGCTAATCTCTGAAAGAGGAACATCTTAGAATAATTCCAATACTAAATACTGCATATTGAGTTTGAGATTATTTAATGCAAAAAAAAAACTGCTCTGGTTTATATGAATTGCATCTGTCCAGTAACAATTGCCTTAACTTGTGCTTTTACCAATGTGCATATTTTGTTAACCCAATTGCAGAATACCAATAATTATTACCAGTAGTAACTACAATATGCAATAATATTGCTATATATAGGCTGATCTAGACCGTTTATTTTATTGAGGGAGCCTAAGCATTAGCATTTACTTTAAAATCAGTTTCAAAAAATTGCAATTAACCTTAAAACTTAATGGGCCTGAAATCGCATTCCCCATGTGTGCGCACGCGCCTATGGGGTGCCCGCATGTTCCGGGTTTAGGTATGCGAAGCGCATGCACCTAAACCCGGCACTTGCGATCTGTCATAAGGAATTTGGAAAGATCGCAAGTGCCAAGTTTAGGCGCATGCGCTTCGCATAAGTCCTTTTGACAGATCGCACGCAGGCAAAGGAAAAGGGTCTCTGCGAGCGGAGAGTTGGGCTATTTGGCCAACTCCTGCCCAGCGAATGTCCTTCAAATTCTAACGCTGGTAAAAGCAGGCACAAGACCTACTTTTACCAGCATAAGAGTTTTAAAAAATAGAAAAATAAAATGTTATCACTCATTTATATATTAAAAACCTTGTCCATTAAGGTAAGTTTATTTTTAGCCCTGTTAAAACATTTAAAAAATTCAAAAAAAAAAAATCTTTGTATAAAATATTTAATTAAATTGCATTTTAATGAATTGTAAATATGCAATGTGCTTTTAAAATTTATTTTCTAATGTTGGTGTTTTTGGGGGTATTCCCATTCATACTTATCGCAGTTCCATACATACAGAATCACCAAAACTATGAATGGAGATCTCCTTACACTGACCGGTTGGGACAGCCGTACGATCCTGGGATACGTGGGCCCCTACGGTAGCCTTCACGCAGGGCCCCAGGACTGCAAGCCACCAAACCTCTGGGACCACCAGGTACTTTCGTAGAAATTATTATGGTCAGAAGCATCCGCCCGCAGGAAACCTCCAACCTCAATTTCTGGGCCATTTACTCTTCCCATGTTAAGTATTTCATATTTGTTTCTTTTCTCAATGTCTTTGTTTAAGTAGTGAATGCTGATGACATGGGATAGGTAATGATTTAGATACTAAGCTATAAACTGTGAGGCACCTGAGTTATTAGATGGCTGGTTTAATCATTTCTGTCATTAACCCATTATACAGTAAAATATTACATAAATTATGGATATGGGATACAGGTTCCTCCACTAGCTAATTTTAATATATCTCAAGTGATGGGAATCAAGAGTGACTGCTGATTCCTTTTAACAAAATAATAACATTTGCATTTATAAAATGCCTTTTCAAGTCAAAATGCCGCAAAGGATTTCACACAATTACTTTTGGAATGCACTGACTGTTGTATAAACATAATGTATGACATAGGCAGTAGCTCTCAACACTACTGACAATTTAATTTTTAAATTTATGAATAATACAACAACTTTCTTTCATATAGCGCCTTTCTTCTTAGGCAGTCCCTCGGAGTCGAGGATGACTTCCTTCCACA
This sequence comes from Pristiophorus japonicus, assembly GCF_044704955.1. NCBI lineage: Eukaryota > Metazoa > Chordata > Chondrichthyes > Pristiophoridae > Pristiophorus > Pristiophorus japonicus. Next base: position 84,914,571 of record NC_091997.1, read on the forward strand.
TTAATCTGAGTTCTCAGGTGACTGATGAGTCCAATGTGGAACCTACAGTCTCTATCACAGGTAGGGCAGACGGTGGTTGGACGGACGGGTGGGTGAGGTGCTTGGGTTGTCGTGCGATTCTTCCGCGGTTTGCGCTTGGTTTCCACTTGCTCCCAGCGTAGAGACTCGAGGTGTTCGGTGCCATCCCGGATGCTTCTCCTCCACTTTGAGCGGTCTTGGGCCAAATATTCCCAGGTGTCGGTGGGGATGTTGCACTTTTTCAAGGAGGTTTTGAGGGTGTCCTTGAAACGTTTCCTCTGCCCACCTGGGACTCGCTTGCCGTGTTGAAGCTCTGAGCAGAGCGCTTGTTTTGGGAGTCTCGTATCAGGCATGCGGACGATGCAGCCGTCTGTCGGAGCTGACCAAGCGTGGTCAATGCTTTGATGATGGGGATGTTGGCCTGAGTGAGAACACTGATGTTGGTGTGCCTATCCTGCTAATGGATTTGCAGGATCTTGTAGAGGCAGCATTGGTGGTACTTCTCCAGTGCTTTGAGGTGCCTGCTGTACATAGTCTATGTCTCTGAAGCATAAAAGGAGGGCGGGTATCACTACTGCTCTGTAGACCATGAGCTTGGTGCCAGATTTGAGGTCCTGGTCTTCAAACACTCTCTTCCTCAGGAGACTGAAGGCTGCACTAGCACACTGAAGGCAGTGTTGGACGTCATCATCGAAATCTGCCCTTGTTGACTGTAGACTCCCGTGGTATGGAAAATTGGAAAATGGCCCACGTTGGCCAAGGCATCGTCATGGATCTTGATAATCGGGGGGAGGGGGGGGTGGGGGGAAGTACTATGTGCCGGGGGCAGGTTGTCATATGGATGTTTAGTGTAAGGCCCATACTCTCGTACGCTTTGGTAAAAGTGTTGTCGATGGTTTGGGGTTCGACCTCCGAGTGTGCGCAAATGCAAGCGTTGTCTGCATACTGTAATTCAATGACAGGATAGGACAACCTTATGCTTTGTTTAGAATAAATCCACAGGACTGTATTGTAAGCTCAAACTGTTGTGACCTTGGTCTCTTTATTCAGACTCCAGAGTGCAGAAGCAGCATGGTGAATCACCTTTTATATCTGCATGCCCCAGGGTACATAGGTGACCCTTAGGTCTCCCACAGGTGTGCCCCCTTGTGGCAAGTCTTACATATGGTGAGGTTTACATACATACATAACACCACTGCCCCCCAAAATCTTATGTACGTTATTTGTAAGTTAAGACGAGCTGGCGCCCTGCATCCCTGGGTCGATCGCCTGATTTGAAGTCCTGGCATGGTGAGTTCATCCTTCTGGTTGACAGCGAGGTCGATTGTGTTAGTAGGTTGCTGGGGGCAGGTCCTTTCACAGTGGTTGTCTGCAGTTCGCAGTTTGGTCTGGTCCAAATGCTTTCTGTGTTTGCCCAGTACATGGTTTCACAACAAACGCTCCATTTTCATCACTCCATTCCCCTTTTTGGCTAATACAGTGCGAGCGGCCCATCTGGGGCCCTGAACATGGTCTACATAATTTATTCTGAGGTCGCGTGGAGGAGCCGTGCGATCATGGTACATTCTCTGCTGATAGCATACAGAAGGCTCAGTTCTGAGTGGTTGTGTCGGGTGACTGCGTAGCACCCGGGATAGCCGGGTCTGTAGGAAGTCTACCGTGACACGTGTGGTGCTTGGCTTTGTGATTTGGGCTACCCGCTCCGGACTATTGTTGCTGACCCCAAGGTCTGGCAAGCCTAGTAGTGGCGGGAGGCTGTGTGGTCCCCGTGGATCCTGGACCATGGTATGGAGACCCTGGACCACCGACTGTGTGTAGCCTCCATGCCTTTCTTTGCAACGTTGTAGGGTTGCCCCATAGGCCTTTCGTCTTTGCGACGGATAAGCTGCAACATCCCGTGTAGCGGTTCACAGTTGGCAGGCAGCAACGTGGGATCCTGGCTGGTCCAGGTCCTAAACTGGGGCGCCGTTACGGTTGACCCCTCGCTTTCTAGCACTTCCACGACAACAAATAGGTTTTCAGGCTGCGCCGTTACCACCCCGCTGGTAGGCAACGGTAGCCAACTGAAAGCAATAGCGCCGTTCTCAGTGCTAGGCCCATGGCAGATCATGTTACAGTGCACAGACAGTGTTAGACATTCTCGAAACAACGCATCGATAATGGTGCCTCTGCTCTCCCAAAACTGTGGGATGGGCAGCTTGTCTGACTCGAGCAAATATTGGGAAACTCTATGGTACGTCTCTTTTGTCCCATGAACCCAAGCTACTGCCTTGGTTAACTTATTGGATACATGTACAACAGGTTGGGGCTCGCCCGCTACTTTGGCTTGCTGCACAACACGCCGACCCCGTGTGGTAGCACATCACTTGCTACGAATACTTTGTTAGATACATATACGACCGGTTGGTGTTCGCCCGCTACTTTGGCTTGTTGTGAGGTACCCCCGACTTCATATGATATTACATCATTGGCCGCGAAAGAACGCTCACATAGTGCAAACAACTTATTGGAATGTAGTGGGTTCCTGGCGTTCTCAGCGGCTGCCCCTTTACCTTTGCCCCAGACCCAGTCGTCTTCCTTGCTAGGCAACACATGCCTCTGTTTCATTGCGGCGACATCCCGTGGTCTGGACGCACTTTCGTCCCGTGGTCTGGATGCACTTTCGTCCCCTGGTCTGGACGCACTCTCGTCCGTGTCCATGACGCCGACTGCCGCGATCTTCCTACCCCGGGATTTTGCCTCTGGTGTCGGGAAGACGCATTTGGATAGTTTCGGCCAGAGTACCAATCTGCCTGGTCGACCTGGAGTCTCTTCCATTGTCGCGAAGAGATCGTTGGCTTCGGATGATGGGTACCGCACCTGTACTGCTGCTGGGTTGATCTTCACCTCCTCGTGGTCGTGATGAGCGGCTTGTGCCTCAGGGATCTGCAAATGGATCTGCACTTCGATGCCTAGTTCAGCTGAAGGTGGGGCTTTGCTCAGCCTTTGATCAAAGGAGACGTCGTTCGCGGAGAAGGTACGCAGATGTCTTCCCAGTTCCATCGAATCTTCCCCATCCACCTTCTACCAAGCAGCGTTGGCCCATCACCTGAAACAATCCACAGTGGTAAATCGTGCACTGCTCCCTTATGGGAAACTCATGTCCGCACTATCAATAACTGGCATCAGTTCCTTGGTGTAGGTGCGCAGCTTTGCCTGAATCGGGATCGTTGTATTCTGTCGCCCCACAGCCTCTCGAATGCCTTCTGGCTCATTAGTGACTCGCCCCCATGTCCAGTTCCATGGAGACTTGAGTACCGTTGAGTTTAACTTTTAATGTTATCGGAGGGCTTTTGGTGGTAAAGGTGTGTATCCCATATACTTCCACTTCATCCTCAGGTTGAGTTGCCTCTCCTGCTCGTTCGGCGTGATCCTCGCTGGATCGGTCATCCTCTCCTGACTCTGCCACATGGTGAGTCACAGGTCATTTGCACATTCGCTGGAGGAACCCCATTGTTCCACAGCCCTTGCACACATCGGGCTTCAATCAACATTGATGAGCTCTATGACTGCCCCCACAGCGCCAGCATGGTGCTAATGGATATGCATTCACGTTTCAAGACGGACTCAGTCACTCTAGGTCTAGGTCTGGCCTTTGTGGTCGTGTGGACCCTGTCCTGTACAGTTCTGCCTGCTGAAAACATTATTTTATGCACAGTACTTGCCGATGAGCTTCGATTCTGTGAAGATATCTGTTTCGTGTTATCGCTAGTTGATATGCAGGCTTGGGCTATCGTGATGGCCTTGCTCAGATCTAGGGATTCGGCAGACAGCAGTTTGTGAAGAATGACCTCGTGGCCGAATCCAAGCACGAAAAAGTCCCGCAACATTTCCCCCAAAGATCCTGCAAATTCGCACTGTCCCGCAAGGCGTCTTAGGTCGACGACAAAACTCGCCACGTTCTGGCTCTCAGAACGATGGTACGCGTAAAAGTGATACCTGGCCATTAAGATGCTCTCCTTCAGCTTTAGATGTTCCCGAACCAGTGTACACAGCTCTGTGTAAATCTTGTCTGTTGGTTTGACTGGTGCCAACAGACTTTTGAGGAGGCCATATATCGAAGACCCACATACGGTGAGAAGAATCGCCATGCACTTGATCGCTGTCTCAGCATTGTCCAGTTCATTGGCCACGAAGTACTGGTTGAGGCGCTCAACGAAGGCTTCCCAATCATCACCCTCAACAAATCTCAAGAATACCAACGGCAGCCATTACAACGTGAAAGTTCATGATCCGTTACTCGTCGCCAATTTGTTATGTTCAGAATAAATCCACAGGAATGTAATGTAAGCTCAAACAGTTGTGACCTTGGTCTATTCAGACTCCAGAGTGCAGAAGCAGTATGGTGAATCACCTTTTGTACCTGCTTGCCCCAGGGTGCACAGGTGATCCTTAGGTCTCCCACAGGTGTGCCCCCTAGTGGCAAGTCTTACATATGGTGAGGTTTACATACATACATAACACCTTGGATCTGGACTGGAGGCGACAGAGGTTGAACAATTTCCCTTTTATTCTATAGAGCATATTCCCAAAGTTTATCATGCCAACCTTCCTCTGGATAATGCATCAACAATTTTGGAAAATATACACGTTATCAGGCCCTATTCCCCAGGTAATCGAGCACTGAGATATACTAAGAATCATTACTGTCTTAATGTAATTCAGTCACAGATTTCAAAGTAATCCCTAATGTATTGCTCCAGTTTGGGAAATTTATTTCTCAGCATGCTAACACAGCGTGTCCCCAGAGTGAGAAACTAAATGCCTGGACACTGTTGATCAGCATATGTTCTCCCAAGCTGGAACCAGATTCATAGGGCTTGTCACCTGTTCTACTCGACAGCACCAATGGGGCACAGGTTATAGTTAAGACTGACCGTAGTCCTCTTTTAGATCAACTGTTGCCATCGAACTCCAACAACTGGTGGTTTCATCTATTCAGGGATCAGAATATGGTGACATGGATTATGTTTCACAGGTTGGCCTGTTTGTGCTCGGCATCATCATGGGCGAGTTACACCAGTATCTGTTGCAACATTCCTTTGATGGGAAGGGCATATTTGGGGACTAAGTTCAATTCATTTAATAAAAACCTACAAAATCTTTGTATTTGGGCTCTTCTGTATCATATAAACATACTGGACTGCCACGATCCCAGTCCTTTTTTGCCACCAGCAGGGTTCACAGCCTGCACTTCAGAACACCTTTTCACCCAGGTGCCTCTAACATAGTGAAATATCCCAAGGTGCTTCACAGGAGTGTTATCAAACAGAATTTGATACCGAGCCACATGATAAGATAGTAGGACAGCTGACCAATGCTTGGACAAAGAGGGAGGTTTTAAGAAACATCTTACAGGTGAAAAGAGACATAGAGGGGCGGAATTTAGGGAGGGAATTCCAGAGTATAGTGCCGAGGCAGCTGAAGGCACAGCCGCCAATTGTGGAGCGATTAAAATTGGGGATGTGTAAGTGGCCAGAATTGGAGGAGCTCAGAGATGTCGAAGGCTTGTAAGTCTGGAGAAGGCTGCAGAGAGGGAGGGGCAAGGCCACCAAAGAATTGGAAAACAAGGATAATAATTTTAAAATTGAGGTGTTGCCGGACCATGAGCCAATGTAGGTCAGTGAGCACAGGGGTGATGAGTGAACAGGACTTGGTGCGAGTTAGGACATGGGCAGTACAGTTCTGGATGAGCTTAAGTTTATGTAGAAGATGGGAGGCTGGCCCAGGAGAGCATTGGAATAGTCAAGTCTAGAGGTAATAAAGGCATGGATGAGAGTTTCAGCAAATGAGCTGAGGCAGGGCCAGAATCGGACAATGTTAAGAAGATGGAAGTACCAGAAATAACTGGTGTCTGTTCCTCAGCAGAGCAGGATTCCAGCTGTGTCAAACTGCAGAAACCCGGGGGACTCTTCCAACTAGTTTTTATGCAGCTGCCCATTATCTTTCAGAATACAAATTTAAAAAAATAATCAGAATCCAAATGGAAAACAAGACAATGATTACAAGACTGAGTAGCAAAACAAGAGCAATTGGGAAATACAACTAGACACCACAACTGCCAATAATCAAAAAAAGGAAAAATATGTTAATGAAGTACATATGAAATGTCCACTCTCAGAGAGCAGCCTCCAGTAAAAGCTCTGAGACTTTTGTTTTTAAAGTTTGTGGCTATTCGGTCACTAATCTTGTGCCAGTTATTCTATTAATAGTTAAACACTGGAATATCACTATCAGTAAATGTGAAAATATAATAAAAGCCTTACTGTCAGGACCAAAAACAGTTGGAACAGAGACTGTGGATTATTTCACAAGTATTAAGGACTTATATCCATCTAAAAATGGGCAGCACATCATTAAATCAAGGATAGAGATTCCAGCGGCACCGGAATTGCACTGGAACAGAACTTCTTGCCATCACACCATCCAAAATGTCAACATTTCCTTGGTGATTAGCCTCCGCTAAAATATGATCAGGATATTTATATCATAATTCATTATAACTAATGCTCAATGGAGCACTAATGGTGAATTGTGTACCCAACATAATTACCAAAAATACTAAAACCGTTTTTCAGCGTTTAATTATATTTTCTGCATGTGAGCAAAACGAAAGTCATCCTGACAATACTAAATCATTGCAGGGTGGAACATCTCCCTTATTACAGTGAGTCCCTAGGTGTGGATGTGGCCCTGGGTGAAAGGGTGTTTTGGAGTGCATGCCTTGTGAACCCTGGTGGTGGCAAGAAAGTACTGGAATCGTGGCGGTCCCAGTATGTTTATATGATACAGAAGAGCCCAGATACAAAGATTTTGCAGGTCTTTATCAATGAATTGAACTTAGTCCCCAAATATTCCCTTTGCATCAAAGAAAAGTTGCAACTGATGCTGGAGTAACTTGCCCATGGTGATGCCGATCACAAACAGGCCAACCTGTGAAACATAATCCATATCACCATATTCTTATGCCGAGAAATAAATTTTACAAACTGCAGGAATACATTAGAGATTACTTTGAAATCTGTGACTAAATGACATTAAACAGTAATGACTCTGTATATCTTACAGTGCTCAATCACCTGGGGAATAGGGCCTGATAATGTGTATATTTTCCCAAATTGTTGATATATTATCCAGAGGAAGGCTGGCATGATAAACTTTGGAATGTATATGGGCTCATCGTCAATTCTCTCATGCACTCAAACTCACTCGATTTGATCACTAGGGTCTGAACTCCAAACACTTTTGGCGTTGAGGTTGGCAAGCTTTCATTACTGATCAGAAAGATCACAAAATTGACTAACTGGTTACACATGTTCATAATCTGGTATATATATGAGGGCAATGTAAAAGAGCTCTCGTTCCAGGGGCTTTGACCTATATATTTAGGGCTTTGGGGATTTACATTTTAAAGGCTTCCATTTTAGGATGTCTTCTGTTGGTAGGTGCTTGTACACCTTTACTCTTCTACATTTGTGAAATACTTGGAGAGGAAGCATATCTCTAATTCATTTACCAGATTATGAACATGTGTAACCAGTTAGTCAATTTTGTGATCTTTCTGATCAGTAATGAAAGCTTGCCAACCTCAACGCCAAAAGTGTTTGGAGTTCAGACCCTAGTGATCAAATCGAGTGAGTTTGAGTGCATGAGAGAATTGACGATGAGCCCATATACATTGCAAGGGTATGGCTGAGAAGCTAATGGTGCTCTCCCCAAATCCTATGTCCAGGAATGAGTTTATAGATTCCTCGGAGCTGGCAGACCTCAAGGGTACAGATGGCAATTGGAAACACTTGCCAGAGTAGGAATTGTTCGTATTTACCCTCACATGCTTAGGGGACTGTCTACAAATCTGAGACAGGCACTGGACAGTGTCAGTTTGGTTCAGTATCAGTTGGTGTCTTTGATTGTCCCTTAATACTTGTGTATACTGATGTGCTGATTGTATCAATTGGTGCCTGTAGTATTGGTACTGATAAAGACTTGGTGTCAGAGGACTCCTGATCAGAATCCCCAGCCTTATCTTTGAAAAGTGTATTTCATTGTGCTTTTAATGGTTTATTGATTTATACCATTGGTTGCAGGATTTTTGCTATGCAAAAAAAATAAAGGCATCTACAAGAAATGAAACAAGCCTAAATATAAACAAAACAGGAAAGGAGAGCATTGGACAGACTAAACTAAGGGAAAATATAAATGGCTATTAAAAATGAGATAAACTGTCTGCACATCAATGCACAGGGGAATTGGAGGCAATAATGGCCTGGAAATCCCGGCCTCCCCGGATCCGTACGAAGTTTCAACAGGACCCAGGAAGGCATCGGAAAAGCTAGTTTTCAGCGCACAATACGCATGCGCTGAAAACCGGCTTTTTCGATCTGTCAAGCTGGAACTGGAGCAAATGTCCTCGCTCCCGCTATGTGTGAGATCTGTCAAGCTCCAGCTCCAGCTTGACAGATCTCGCGCATATCGGGTTCGAGGACATTTGCACGGGCAAGATTGCGGTATTTACCCATATCTTGCCCAGCAAATGTCCTCAAAATTCTTGCGCCTGATAAAAGCAGGCGCATAGCCTACTTTTACAGGCGCAAGAGTTTAAAAACATACAAAAATATAATTAAATTAAATTTTAAAAACACATTATTTTTTAAAACCCTGCCCATCATGTTACATTTATTTCGAACCATAATTAAAAAAACTTTTTTAAAACTCGGGAAAACATTTCTCAGATATTTATTAATTTTAATTTCAATTAATTTTAATTATGTGAGGTGTTTTTTTTAAAATTGTTTATTACTTATTTATTGTCTTTGTTTTTGTTTCTCATTAATAGCAATGAGAACGCGTAGATACGGAGTTCCCATTGCTATCAATGAGAAAGCTGTGGAATACAGTACTTGATTGGCTGAACAGTCACACGTCACTGCACCTTCTGCATGGGAACCTGGAGGACGGGATCGCGCTTCGTAGCGTGGGAAGAGAAGGCCTCCCCACCGGAATCCCATGCTCCTCCCGGACCACCAAATAGATTCGTAGACATTTTTCAGATAGGAGGCATCTGTTCGCGGGAAGCCTTCCGACTGCAATTTCTGGTCCTAGGGGCCCAAGTTTCCACATGATTCGCGCCTGATTTTTAGGAGCAACTGGTGGAGAACGGACTATTTTAGAAATTTCTGCAGTTCTAGTCAGGTAGAACAGTTCTAGTTTAGAACAGAATTTTTTCTTCAAAAGGGGGCGTGTCTGGCCACTGACACCTGATTTGAAAGTTTCCACAGTGAAAATGTACTCCAAACTAAAGTAGAATGGAGCCAGTGAAGATTTTTGTAGAACTGAAAAAACCTGTTCTACACATTAAAAAATCAGGCGCAGGTTACAAATTAGGCGTCCAGAACGAGGTGGGGGGGGGGGGGAGGGGGGGGAAGGGAACTCATTAAATTCTACAATAAATCCTTATTTATACTTCTACAAATATTATACAAATAAATCCAACCTGAATAAACATTTATAAGCCAAGAAAAGATTAAATAAACCATCTTCCTACCTGTGTGAAAGTGCTTCAGCCAGGGAGAATTCTGCAGCCGTTCGTGCCGCTGAGCGGGAGGGGGGAGAGAGAGAGAGAGAGAGAGAGAGAGAGAGAGAGGGAGAGAGAGAGGGGGGGGGGGAGGGAGGGAGAGAGAGAGGGAGAGGGGGAAGGGAGGGGGAGAGAGAGGGGGAAAGGGAGGGGGAGAGAGAGAGAGAGAGAGGGAGGGAGGGGGAGAGAGAGGGAGGGAGGGGGAGAGAGAGGGAGGGAGGGGGAGAGAGAGGAAGGGAGGGAGGGGGAGAGAGGGAGAGAGGGAGGGAGGGAGGGAGGGGGAGAGAGAGGGAGGGAGGGGGAGAGAGGGAGGGAGGGAGGGGGGAGAGAGAGAGAGAGGGAGGGAGGAGGAGAGAGAGAGGGAGGGAGGGGGAGAGAGGGAGGGAGGGGGAGAGAGGGAGGGAGGGGGAGAGAGAAAGGGAGGGAGGGGAGAGAGAAAGGGAGGGAGGGGGAGAGAGAAAGGGAGGGAGGGGGAGAGAGAGGGAGGGAGGGGGAGAGAGAGAGAGGGAGGGAGGGGGGAGAGAGAGAGGGAGGGAGGGGGGGGAGAGAGAGAGGGAGGGAGGGTGAGAGAGAGGGAGGTAGGGGAAGAGAGAGATGGAGGGAGGGAGGGGGAAGAGAGAGATGGAGGGAGGGAGGGGGAGAGATGGAGGGCGGGAGGGAGGGGGAGAGGGGGGGTAGAGAGGGGTGGGGGAGGGTTGGGTCGGGGAACAGGAGCGCGGGTCGGGTCGGGTCGGGGCGTTGGGGGGGGGAGCGGGTATCGGGTCGGGTCTGGTCGGGGGGGGGGGTGGGGAGCGGGGGTCTGGTCGGCGGGGTCGGGGGGAGCGGGGGTCGGGTCTGGTCGGCGGGGGGGGGGGGGCGAGTGTCGGGTCTGGTCGGGGGGGGGGGGGGGGGGGGAGAGCAGGAGCTGGCTGTGGGAGGAGCCTCATTCACGCAGCCCCAGTGAGGCCATTCAGCCAGGGCTAGGGGCTGCGTGCTTTGGGCCCCTCCCACACAGTTCGGCGCCTGGAGCTACTGCACTTGCGTGCCGAAATAGCGCGCATGTGCAGAGGTCCCGGCACTGTTTTCAGCGCAGGGACCTGGCTCCGCCGCCCCACAGCTCGTGCTGGCTGCGCCGAGGGCCAGAGGACCTGTAAGTAGGTGGAGAATACCGAGGATTTTTTTAGGCGCCGTTTTAGGCGCGAAAAACAGGCGCCCAGCTCGGAGAGGCGCCCGTTTTTTTTCTTGTGGAAACTTGGGCCCTAGATGTTGCAAGGAACCAGATAAAATAGGATTACTGAAACGTGGACTGGGAATTAAACATTACAGGATTTAACATATTTAGAAAAGATAGAGATGGAAAAACGGGGGGTGGAGTAGCTGTACTTATTAGAACTAACATGATGGTAGTAGAAAAAAGTGACGTAGCTTCCAGTACACAAGAACATAGGAATATAAAAAATAGGAGCAGGAGTAGGCCATTTGACCCCTCGAGCCTGCTCCGCCATTCAATAAGATCATGGCTGATCTGATCCTGGCCCCAATTCTACTTCCCCGCCCACTCCACCTAACTCTTGACTCCCTTATCGTTCAAAAATCTGCCTATCTCCACCTTAAATATATTCAATGACAGCTCTCTGGGGAGGAGAATTCCAAAGATTCACGACCCTCAGAGAAGAAATTCCTCCTCATTTCCGTTTTAAATGGGTGATCCTTTATTCTGAAACTATGCCCTCTAGTTCTAGTTTCCCCACGAGGGAAACATCCTCTCTGCATTTACCTTGTCAAGTCCCCTCAGAATCTTATACGTTTCAATAAGATCACCTCTCATTCTTCTAAACTCCAATGAGTATAGGCTCAGCCTGCTCAACCTTTCTTCATAAGACAACCTCTTCATCTCAGGAATCAACCTCATGAACCTTTTCTGAACAGCCTCCAATGCAAGTATATCCTTCCTTAAATAAGGAGACCAATACTCTACGCAGTACTTCAGGTGTGGTCTTACCAATGGCCTGCACAGGTGTAGCAGGACTTTCCTACTTTTATACTCCATATTCCTTGCAATAAAGGTCAAAAGTCCATTTGCCTTCCTAATAAATTGCTGTACCTACATGCTAACTTTTTGAGTTTCATGTATAATGACCCCCAGATCCCTCTGTATCGCAGCATTTTATAATCTCTCCCCATTTAAATAATAATTTGCTTTTTTATGTTTTTTACCAAAGTGGATAACCTCACATCTTCCCACATTATACTCCATCTGTCAAATTTTTGCCCATTTACTTAGCCTGTCTAGATCCCTTTGTAGATTCTTTGCATCCTCCTCACAACTTGCTTTCCCACTTATCTTTGTATCATCAGCAAATTTGGCTACATTACACTCAGCCCCTTCATCCAAGTCATTAATATAAATTTAAGTAGTTGAGGCCCCAGCACTGATCCCCACTAGTTACTGTTTGCCAACCTGAAAATGACCCATTTATCCTGAATCTCTGTTTTCTGTTAGCCAATCCTCTATCCATGCTAATATATTACCTCCAACCCCATGAGCTCTTATCTTTTGCAGTAACCTTTTATGTGGCACTTTAATGAATACTTTCTGGAAATCCAAATACATGACATCTACAGTAAGACAGAAATAAACTCATTGTGGATAAGGATAAAAGATAAAAAAGGATCAATCACACTAATAGGGGTGCTCTACAGACCACCCAATAGTGGAAAGGAGAAGGAGGAAGAAATATGCAAACAAATTAAGGAAATGAGTAAAAAACATAGAATAATCATCATGGAGGATTTCGACTACCTCAAAATTAATTGGCCAGAAGAGGTAGGTAAAAGGGATAAGGGAACAGAGTTCCTACAATGTGTATAGGACTCCTTTCTAACCCAGTATGTAAGAAGCCCGACAAGAGAGAATGTGCTAGTGTACCTAATAATGGGGAATGAACCAGAGCAGATAAGAAGTAAAAGTAGGGGAACATTTAAGCAATAGTGAACATAAAACAATACGCTTTAAGATAATAATTGAGAAGGACATAAGTATGACTAAGACCAGGGTAATAGATTGGAGAAAAGCCGATTTTGAAGGGCTGAGAATAAAAATTGGGAAAATAAAATGGAAAATATGTAAAACGATGTTCAACAGAGTCCAGGAAAAATATATTCCGCTAAAAATCATGAACAAACTAAACACTAATGAGATATTATAGATGAGTAAGATAAAAGGGAAAATTGAGGGGAAGGAAAGAGGCATACACTAATTTCATGGACAGCAGAGGAGAGGCAAGTGAAAATATGAATATTATGTCTTGAATAAAGAGTCACATTAGATACTGCAAGCTCAAAATAAGATGTGGCCATAGTCCTTTATTACAGATCTCAGAGTGTCTCTCTAGCCTGTGAGGCCTCCTTATATACAGGTGCTCCCAAGTGATTGTGGGATCCCTTGGGACTCCAGGGGATAAGCCCTCTGGTGGTTAGACATGGTATTTACAGGTTTACATACATAACAACACCCCCCCCCCCCCCCCCCCCAAAGTCAATAGTGTAACTATTTACAGTGAGAGTCGATCTGGGGCCTTCCTTTCCCTGGTGACCATCTCGGTGCAAATGCTGGTGTTGGTGAGTCGTTTGTTGGGCCTTCGCTGAGCTGCTGCGCAGCAGGCCTTGCTGGGCTGCTGGGGGTGGTGAGTCTTGCTGGGCTGCTGTGGGTGGTGGATTCTGCTTCGTGGTCAACCGCTGGGTCGGTTGCCACTTGTGTGTGTGTTGGAGGGTCAAAAAAGGTAGGGTCTATTGTGGGTGATTCTGGATAGTCCAGAAATCTGAATTTGGCTTGGTCCAAGTGTTTCCTGCAGGTGAGTGCATTTGCGAGTTTGACCACAAACACCCTACACTCCTCTTTGGTCAAAACAGTACCAGGAAGCCACTTGGGACCTTGTCCATAGTTCAACACAAATAAAGGATCACTTATTTCAATTTCGTGTGACACATTTGCGCAATCATGATATGTATACCTGTTCGTGTAGATCAGGGTGGACTAACGAGAGCCTTGTCTTAAGTGTCCTTTTCATGAGCAGTTCAGCAGGAGGAACCCCAGTGAGCCAGTGGGGTCTTGTACGGTAACCCAGCAGGACTCGGGATAAGCGAGTCTGCAGTGAGCCTTCAGTTACCCTTTTCAAGCTCTGTTTGATTGTTTGAACTGCTCGTTCTCCCTGACCATCGGACGCTGGTTTAAACGTGGAAGGCGTGACATGTTTGTTCCGCTGAATTCGGCACTGATAAAGCACGGCACATTGTCACTTACAAGGACATCAGGCAGGCCGTGCGTGGCAAACATGGCCCGTAGGCTTTCAATGGTGGCAGCGGGCGTGCTTGCCGACATTATCACACATTCAATCCATCTACAACCACAAAATACATTCTTCCCAAGAATGGGCCTGCATAGTCGACATGGACCCTAGACCACGGTTTGGAGGGCCAGGACCATAAACTTAGTGGTGCCTCCCTGGGTGCATTGCTTGATTGGGAACATGTATTACTTTCATCATTACGATGCCTGGGTGCATGCTGTGGAGATCACCAATGAAGATGTCCCTGCACATTTTTGGCACAACTACGCGATTACCCCATAGGAGGCAGTCTGCCTGTATAGACATTTCATCTTTGCGCCGCTGGTACGGCTTTATTTCTGCCTGCATCTCTAACAGTACACTAGACCAACTCCCGTGGAGCACAAAGTTTCTTACGAAGGGTAGTAAGCGGTTCTGGCTCGTCCAGCTTCTAATCTGTCTGGCGGTAACGGGTGATTGCTCACTCTCGAATGCTTCCATTACCATAACTAAATCTGCAGGCTGTGCCATCTCCACCCTGATGGTGGGCAATGGCAGCCTACTGAGAGCATCGGCACAGTTTTCTGTGCCTGGCCTGTGGCGGATGGCGTAGTTGTATGCGGGCAATGTGAGCGCCCATCTCTAGATGCGGGCCGATGCATTCGTATTTATCCCCTTACTTTCAGAAAAGAGGGATATAAGCGGTTTATGGTCGGTTTCCAATTCAAATTTGAGCCCGAACAGATATTGATGCATTTTCTTTATCCCGTAAACACACGCTAACGCTTCTTTTTCGATTATACTGTTGGCCTTCTCGGCCTTAGACAGACTTCTGGATTCATAGGCAACCGGTTGCAATTTCCCAAATTCATTAGCTTGTTGCAATACACACCCGACCCCGTACGACGACGCATCAATGCTAGTACCAAACGCTTACATGGATCGTACAACACAAGCAATTTGTTTGAACATAACAGCTTCCTAGCTTTCTCAAAGACATTTTCTTGGCTTTAACCCCATACCCATTCATCTCCTTTACGCAGTAGAGTGCAGGGGTTCTGACAATGTACTAAGACCTGGTAAGAAGTTACCAAAATAGTTCAGGAGTCCTAGAAACGACCGCAGCTCCGTCATGTTCTGTGGTCTCGGTGCGTTCTTGATTGCCTCCGTCCGCCGCGATTCTTCTCCCCAGGAACTCTACTTCAGGTGCCAGAAAAATGCACTTTGAGCGTTTTAGCCTGAGCCCCATGCGATTAAGCCGACTAAGAACCTCCTCCAGGTTCTGCTGGTGCTCGACGGTGTCCCGACCTGTAACCAAGATGTCGTCCTGGAAGACCACCGTGCGCGGGACCAATTTCAGCAAGCTTTCGATGTTCCTCTGGAATATCGCCGCGGCCAATCGAATCCCAAACAGGCATCTGTTGTAAATGAAGAGACCTTTGTGCATGCTGATGCAGGTGAGGCCTTTCAAAGATTCCTCCAGCTCCTGCGTCATGTAGGCCGAGGTCAAGTCCAGCTTCGTGAATGTTTTCCCTGCTGGCAGCGTCGCAAACAGGTCATCTGTTTTTGGTAGCGGGTATTGATCCTGCAGTGAAAAACGATTGATAGTTACTTTGTAATCATCACAGATTCTGACGGTGCCGTCTCCCTTGAGGAATGGGACAATCGGACTGGCCCACTCATTGAATTTGATCAGCAAAATGATGCCCTCTCATTGCAGCATCGTTCTCCACCTCGTCCAGTTCGATCTCCACCCTCTCTCTCATCATGTAAGGTACCGCTCTCGCCTTGTGATGGATGGGTCGCGCCCCCAGAATCAAATGAATCTGCACTTTTGCTCCTTGGAACTTCCCGATGCCTGGCTCGAACAGCGATGGGAACTTGCTTAGGACCTGGGCACATGAGGTGTCGTTGACGGACGGAAGCGCTCGGATGTCGTCCCAGTTCAGCGTATCTTCCCAGCCAGCTCCTGCTGAACAGTGTGGGGCCATCGCCTGGTACCAGCCAGAGTGGTAACTCGTGCACCGCTCCATCGTAAGAGACCTTTACGGTAGCACTGCCAATTACGGGAATCAGTTCTTTTGTGTACATTCTAAGTTTAGTACGAATGGGAGTCAGGACTGGCCTTGAAGTCTTGCTGCACCACAATTTATCGAAAGTCTTTTTGCTCATTATAGACTGGCTTGCGCCCGTGTCCAACTCCATGGACACCGGGAGTCCGTTTAATTCAATCTTCAGCATTGTCGGGGGAAACTTTGTGGTAAATGTGTGCACCCCATATACCTCTACCTCCTCAGTTTGAGGCTCTGGTTCGTCGTGATCCACCGTGGATCTGATCTGTCCTCCTTTGCAACATGATGGTTTGCAGAATTAGCAGGGTTTGCAGCTCGCCTGCACATGTGTTGGAGGTGTCTCATTGTTCCACAGCCCTTGCAAACGTGGCTTTGAAGTGGCATGAATGGAAACGATGATCATTCCAGCAGCGCCAAGAAAATGTTAATGGCCTTGTATTCACCACCCTTGATGGTGGACCCTGAGTCATCTGCAGACGTGTAAGTCCTGCCATGTACATTTCGATTCGAAAACAACGTTATTTTGTTCACAGTACTTGCAGCAGCATTGGTGTGCTGAGAAATTTGTTTGGTATTGTCACTGGTGATGATAACCGCCTGGGCTATCGCTATGGCTTTACTCAAAGTTGGGGTCTCTACAGTCAAAAGTTTGTGAAGTGTTATTTCATGGCCAATGCCAAGTACAAAGAAGTCCCTGAGCATGTGCTCCAAGTGTCCTTCAAATTCGCAATGACCTGCAAGGCGCCTTAGCTCGGCGACGTAGCTCGCCACTTCCTGGCCTTCAGACCTCTTGTACGTGAAGAACCGATACCTCGCCATCAGAACGCTTTCCTTCGGGTTTAGATGCTTCCGGACCAGTGTGCACAATTCATCGTACAACTTGTCTGTGGGTTTTGCTGGAGCGAGCAGATTTTTCATGAGGCCATACGTTGGTGCCCCGCAAACGGTGAGGAGGATTGCCCTTCGTTTGGCAGTGTTCGCTTCTCCTTCCAGCTCGTTGGCCACGAAGTATTGGTCAAGTCGCTCCACAAAGGTTTCCCAATCATCTCCCTCTGAAAATTTCTCCAGGATGCCCACAGTTCTCTGCATTGTTGCGGTGGGTTTCGTCATCTGTATCTCGTCGCCAGTTGTTATGTCTTGAATAAAGAGTCAGACTAAATACTGCAAGCTCAAAGTAAGGTGTGACCGTAGTCCTTTATTACAGATCTCAGAGTGCCTCTCCAGCCTGTGAGGCCTCCTTATATACAGGTGCTCCCAAGGGATTGTGGGATCCCTTGGGACTCCAGGGGATAAGCCCTCTGGAGGTTAGACATGGTATTTACAGGTTTACATACATAACAATGAAGAGATTAGAAGAGAAGTCAAATAAACAATCAGTAGGGCAAAGAGGAACTATGAAATTAAATTATCAAGAAACAAAACAAATTAGTAAAATATTCTACAGGCACATGAATAAAGGAAAGGAAAGACGGATGGGAAAAGGGTCGCTAAGGGATGGACAGAATAAAATAAAAAGCAGCATTAGTGAAATGGCAGAGATAATGGCACGTAATTTACAGCTCCTAATGGTGCGTACCAGGTACGTACATGCGCACGAAAAGCCAGAACTTGCGATCAGTCAAGAATTTTCTTCAGATCCAATGTATCCCCGGGAAAAGGACAACCGCATGCGGAGAGTTGGGATATTCGCCCAACTTCTATCCAGCGTATGCCCGTGAAATTCTTACACCTGGTAAAAACAGGCATAAGGCCTGCTTTTACCAGTGTTAAAAGTTTAAAAAACAATTTTTTTTTCAATCATTTATACATTAAAAAACCTGTGCAGTAAGGTAAATTTAGTTTTCAAAAAATTACATTTTTAATTAAATGGCATATCAATTTTAAATATGTAGGGCTGGATTTTTGGCTTTTTGCGATTTCGCCTGTATCCTTGTGCAAATTGCAGCGGAATCAAAAATTGTGCGCCAGGTTAACATTAGCGCCAGAGCTCGCAACTTTCGCCGAATGAAAGTTCATGAGGAGCATTATCGCTAACTCTGGTGCTTTAAAACAAATTGGCCGCTCTGCACATGCGCAAATTTAAAAAAAAAATCTTCCCGCGCTTCTGGTATGCTGTCTGAACACAAACGCTAATGCACAGCGCGGCCGCACGCATGAGCAGTACACCCGGGGCTGTATCAGCCATTTTACTTTGGGATTATCATGATGGAGGACGAGGAATCAAGACAGCGTGCCAGGCGATTCAGCCAGAAGGCTAATGAAGCTCTAGTGGGGGCTGTGGAGAGAAGATGACATTGAAGGGATGGACCTTGACCACTGCCATCCATTTTCAAGCGCATTTGGAGGGAAATCGCTCTGCCTCAAACACTGTGGTCAGGAGTGGCACACAGTACAGAAGGAAGTTCAATGATCTGACAAGGGTCGTTGGAGCACAATTTTAATTCATGCACTCCTTCATTACTTCAATTATAAATCTGACACTATTTATTCTCATACTTTTGGTGCCTGTCAGCACTCTGTGGGTGTTCTCATGTTGTTGGTGTCTCTCAGCACTCTGTAGGTAGCCTCCGAAAATGAATGACACATAGGTAGGCTTAGTTTGGTACCCTATTTGCCATGAATGATATTTACACATTAAAATTGCTTTCTGAAATCTCATAAGATGTCTCCGCACTTCGATGTCCTCCTGAATAACCACGTGCAACTTCCGAGGCCAGTAAACAGAGGACTGTATTACATTCACACAGTATGGTATAAGTGCTTTGGTGGCTATCTGTGCCACAAGAGCAGATGGACCTTCTTATAACCACTCATTTTCATCTTTGCAGGCCAAGATATCACATAATCACTGTGAGCAGGTGCGGATAGGCGGCGGTCCGCCTCAGACCCTGCCACTCACCGACATTGAAGAACGAGTGACAGGCCTCATTGGCGTCACTGGTCAGGCAACTGCCACTGGGGGCGCTGAACCCCGCTCGGATACTGAGGGCAAGTCCTGCACACTCCCTGGGCTGGGGTAGAAACAAACATTTACAGCGCAGAATGAGGCCATTCCGGCCTATCGTATCTACGTCAGCCGACAAAGAGCCACACGGCCCTTCGTCAGCAGCCCTAAAGGTTACATATAAACCCATGAACAATAACGGAAAGGCAAAGAGCACCCAGCCCAACCAGTCCGCCCCACACCACTGCAACACCCCTTATACTAAAAACATCTACACTCCATCCCAACTGGAGCCATGTGATCTCCTGGGAGGCGCAAAAACCAGATAAAAACCCAGGCCAATTTAGGGAGAAAAAAATCTGGGAAAATTCCTCTCCGACCCATCCAGGCAATCGAAACTAGTCCAGATCATCACCCTGGCCGTATTCTATTCCCTGCAGTACTTACCATTATATCTGCGCTGGCCACAAAAGGTCATCTAGTCTAATCCCAATTACCAGCTCTAGGTCCATAACCCTGTAGGTTGCAGCACTTTAAGTGCCCATCCAACCATCTCTTAAAAGTGGTGAAGGTTTCTGCATCCACCACTCTTCCAGGGAGCGAGTTCCAGATCCCCACAACCCTCTGCATAAAGAAGCCCCCCTCAAATCCCCTCTAAACCTTCCACCAACCACCTTAAAACTATGCCCCCTCTTAATAGCCCCATCCACCAATGGAAATAGACCCTTACTATTCACGATGTCTCAATATTTTGAACACCTCCATGAGGTCTCCTCTCAACCTCCTCTGTTCCAATGAGAACAAACCCAGCCTATCCAACCTGTCCTCATAACTAAGCTTCTCCAGTCCAGGCGGCATCCTAGTAAATCTCCTCTGCACACACTCTAGTGCAATCACGTCCTTCCTATAATACGGTGACCAGAACTGTATGCAGTACTCCAGCTGTGGCCTAACCAAAGTATTATACAATTTAAGCATAACCTCCCTGCTCTTATATTCTATGCCTCGGCCAATAAAGGCAAGCATTTCGTATGCCTTCTTAACCACCTGGCCTGCTACTTTCAGGGATCTGTGGGCAAGCGTGCCAAGGTCCCTTTGTTCATCTGCACTATTAAGTGGCCTACTGCTTAATGTGTATACCCTTTCCTTATTAGCCCTCCCAAAGTGCATTAACTCACACTTCTCTGAATTAAATTCTATTTGCAACTGCTTCCCACCTGGGCAGTAGATTGATATCCTCCTGCAGCCAATTTTAGTGTTGTCTGCAAACTTCTTGATCATACTTCCTATATTCAAATCTAAATCGTTGAGAGATATCACAAAAAGCAAGGGACCCAGTACTGAGCCCTGCGGAACCCCACTGGAAATATCCTTCCAGTCACAAAAACATCCATCAATCATTACCCTCTGCTTCCTACCTCCAAGCCAATTTTGGATCCAACTTGCCACTTTGCCCTGGATCCCATGGGCTTTAACCTTCATGACCAGCCTACCATGCGGGACCTTATCAAAAGCCTTGCTAAAGTCCATATATACTACATTGTACGCACCACCCTCATCGACCCTCTTGGTTACCTCCTCAAAAAATTCAATCAGGTTAGTCAAACACGATCTTCCCTTAACAAATCCGTGCTGACTGTCCCTAATTAATGCTTGCCTATCCAAAAGCAGATTTATCCAGTCTTTCAGGATTTTTTCCAATAATTTTCCCACCACTGACATTAGGCTGACAGGCCTGTAATTACTCGGCCTATCCCTTTTTCCCTTCTTAAATAAGAGTACTACATTAGCAGTCCTCCAATCCTCTGGCACCATGCCCATATCCAAAGAGGACTGAAAAATGATGGTCAAGGCTTCTACTATTTCATCTTTTATTTCGCTCAACAACCTGGGATGCATTTCATCCGGGCCTGGGGACTTATCTACTTTCAAAGCTGCTAAACCCCTTAATACTTCCTCTCTCTCTATATTTATTTCATCCAGAATATCACACTCCTCCTCGAAAGCAGTATCCGCATTACCTCTTTCCTTTGTGACAACAGATGCAAAGTATTCGTTGGGGCAATGTTATGCAGTGTCTCTGGACTAGATTTCGGCAATGTCGTGCAGTGTCTCTAGACTAGATATAATGGAGTAGCAGTGGTCCTTCAAATGAGCCTGTGCTATGCGAGCTTCCTCATGTCACCCTGCTGCAAACCACTTGTCTGTTGCTTTCTACTTCCAGATGACCAGCCACAGCCGCAGCATCCCACAAGGCAACACTCCACATCAAGCCTTCTGGAGGAGGAGAAAGAGGAAGCGGAGGATATCGATCAGCCGACTGCGGCGCAGCTGCAATCCACCCCTATTTTACCACCTGCAAACGATGTGACTTTCTTGGGGTTTGACAACTCCGAGGCTCCTGGGACTAGTGGCGTGCAGCAACGCCGTTCTGGGGTCGAATCCCGTATGCCATCTCTCCGGAGGGTGAGTTGGCAAAGTCGGTCTGCTGACAGACGTGGGGCTGGATATGGTGGGAATGTCCAGGGAGAGTATCCAGAAAAGTTGTCAGTTCCTTGATGTCTTAAGTAGGATCCCGCGAGCATCCAGAGTCTCACAGTGACCATTACGGAGGTAGGGTCGCAGATTGTCAGTGCGAGCCGTGAAACCCGAGAGGCCATTGTAGTGTATGAAGAAAGAGTCAGACTGAACACTGTGAGCTCAAAGTAAAGTGTGACCTTAGTCTTTTAATGCAGGTCTCCAGAGTGCCTCTCCAACCTGTGAAGCCTTCTTAAATACCTGCGCTCCCAAGGGATTATGGGATCCCTTGTGTCTCCGGGGAATGAGTCCTCTGGTGGCTGTAGAGAGTAAATACAAGTCCACACATATAATAACATTTCCCCCCCAAAGTCAATAGTGTAACTATCTACAATGTGAGTCGATCTGGGGCCTTTCTTGCCTTGGTTCATCCTCTCGGTGTGAAAACTGATGTTGTTGATTCATTTGTTGGGCCCTTGCTGGGCTGCTGTGCAGCTGACCTTGCTGGGCCCTGCAGGGCTGCTGTGGATGATGGGTTCTGCTTTGTGGTCAACCGTGGTGTCAGTTGCCACTGATGTGTATGTTGGGGGATCAAAAAAGGTAGGGTCCAAGTTGGGTTGCTCAGGGCAGTCCGTGAATCTGAGTTTGATTTGGTTCAAGTGTTTCCAGTGAATTAGTCCATTTGAAAGTTTGACCCAAAATACCTTGCTCCCCTCTTTGGCCACGACAATGCCGGGAAGCCACTTGCGACCTTGTCCATAATTTAATACAAATACAGGATCATTGACTTCAATCTCGCGTGACACATTTGCGCTATCATGGTATGCACTTTATTGAAGCCGCCTGCTTTCTACCTGTTCATGGAGATCAGGGTGAACTTTGTCTTAAGTGCTCTTTTCATGAGCAGTTCAGCAGGTGGGATCCCAGTGAGTGAGTGGGGTCTCGTGCGGTAGCTAAGCAGGACTCGGGATAGGCGAGTCTGCAGTGAGCCTTCAGTTACCCTCTTCAAGCCTTGCTTGATGGTTTGCAATGCTCTCTCTGCCTGACCATTCGACGCTGGTTTAAACGGGGCAGAATTGACATGTTCGATCCCGTTACGGGTCATGAATTCTTTGAACTCAGCACTGGTAAAACATGGCCCTTTGTCGCTCACCAGAACATCAGGTAAGCCGTGTGTGGCAAACATGGCCCGCAGGCTTTCAGTAGTGGCAGCGGACATGCTAGCCGACATTATCTCACATTCAATCCAATTGGAGTACGCATCTACAATCACAAGGAACATTTTACCCAAAAATGGGCCTGCATAGTCGACGTGTACCCTAGACCACGGTTTGGAGGGCCAAGACCATAAACTTAGCGGCGCCTCCCTGGGTACATTGCTTAACTGCGGGCATGTATTACATCTGTGAACGCAGGACTTTAAGTCCATATCGATACCGGGCTACCACACGTGGGATCTGGCTATCGCTTTCATCATTACGATGCCTGGGTGGATACTGTGGAGGTCATTAATGAAGGTGTCTCTGCCCTTCTTGGAGAACACTACTCGATTACCTGTATAGACATTTCATCTTTGCGCCGCTGGAACGGCTTTTATCTCTTCCTGCATTTCCACTGGGACACTGGACCAGCTCCCGTGAAGCACACAGCTTTTGACGAGAGATAATAAGGGGTCCTGACTTGTCCAGGTTTTGATCTGCCAGGCAGTGACGGATGATTGCTCACTCTCAAATGAACCTGGGCAATGGCAGCCTACTGAGAGTATTGGTGCAGTTTTCTGTGCCTGGCCTGTGGCGGATGGCGTAGTTGTATGCGGACAACGTGAGCGCACATCTCTGGATGCGGGCCGATGCTTTGGAATTTATGCCTTTACTCTCGGAAAACAGGGATATAAGTGGTTTCTGGTCAGTTTCCAATTCGAATTTTAGCCCAAACAGGTATTGATGCATTTTTTTTGCCGCATAGACACACGCTAACGCTTCTTTTTCAATCATGATGTAGGCTCTCTCGGCCTTAGACAGACTCCTGGATGCATACCGGTTGCAGTTTCCCAAAATCATTAGCTTGTTGCAATACACACTCGTCACCATATGACAACGCATCACATGCTAGTACCAAACGCTTACATTGATCATACAACACAAGCAATTTGTTTGAGCATAACAATTTTCTCGCTTTTACAAAGGCATTTTCTTGGCTTTTGCCCCAAACCCATTCGCCCCCTTTTCGTAGTAAGACATGTAGTAGTTCTAGCAGGGTGCTGAGACCCAGTAAGAAGTTACCAAAGTAGTTCAAGAGTCCCAGAAACTACCACAGCTCCGTCACGTTCTGTGGCCTCGGTGCATTCTCGATTGCCTCCGTCTTCACGTTGGTGGGCCTGATGCCGTCCACCGCAATCCTCCTTCCCAGAAACTCCACTTCAGGCACCAGGAAAACGCACTTCGAGCATTTTAACCTGAGCCCCACGCAGTTGAGTCGACTAAGAACCTCCTCCAGGTTCTGCAGGTGCTCGACTGTGTTCCGACCTGTGACCAAGATGTTGTCCTGGAAGACCACGGTGTGCGGGACTGATTTCAGTAAACTTTCCATGTTTCTCTTGAATATCGCCGCCACTGATTGGATTCCAAAGAGACATATCTTATAAACAAAAAGACCTTTGTGCGTGTTGATGCAGGTGAGGGCATTCGATGATTCCTCCAGTTCCTGTGTCATGTAGATTGAAGTCAGATCCAGCTCCGTGAACGTCTTTCCTCCTGCCAGCGTTGCAAAGAGGTCATCTGCTTTTGGTAGTGGGTATTGGTCCTGCAGGGAGAAACGATTGATAGTTACTTTGTAATTACCACAGATTCTGACGGTGCCGTATCCCTTGAGGACTGGGACAATAGGACTGGCCCACTCGTGAACTCGATCGGTGAGATGATGCCCTCTCTTTGTAGCCGGTCTAGCTCTATCTCTACCCTTTCTCTCATCATGCACGGCACTGCTCTCGCCTTGTGATGGACGGGTCGTGCCCTCGGAATTAGGTGGATCTGCACTTTTTCCCGATGCCTGGTTCGAACAGCGAAGGAAATTTGTTTAAGACCTGGGCACACGAAGTGTCGTCAGCGGGCGATAGCGCTCAGATGTCGTCCCAGTTCCAGCCTATCTTTCCCAGCCAGCTCCTGCCGAGCATAGTGGGACCATCACCCAGTACCACCCAGAGTGTTAGCTTGTGCACCGCTCCATCGTAGGAGACCTTTACAGTAGCACTGCCGATTACAGGAATCAGTTCTTTTGTGTAAGTTCTTAGTTCATGCGAATTGGAGTTAAGACTGGCCTTGAGGCATTGTTGCACCGCAACCTTTCGAAAGTCTTTTTGCCCATGATGAACTGGCTTGCGCCCGTGTCCAGCTCCATTGACAGCGGGAGTCCATTTAGTTCAACATTCAGCATTATCAGAGGACAATTCGTGGTGAATGTGTGTACCCCATTGTACCTCTGCCTCCTCTATCTGAGCCTCTGTTTCGTCGTGATCCTCCTCTGAAACATGGTGGTTTGCAGGCTTAACAGGCTTAACAGCTTTCCTGCACACTCGGTGTCCCATTGTTCCACAGCCCTTGCAAACGTATCCTTTGAATCGGCATGAATGGAAACAATGATCACCCCCGCAGAGCCAACAAGGTGTTAATGGCCTTGCATTCATCACCCGTGATGGTGGACTCAGACATCTGCGGATGTGTAGCTGCAGGTGTGTGTGCCCTGCCCTGTACGTTACGATTCGAAAACAACATCACTTTGTTCACAGTACTTGTAGCAACACTTGTGTGCTGAGAGATTTGCTTAGTATTGTCACTGGTGGCAATGAACGCCTGGGCTATCACTATGGCCTTACTCAAGGTTGGGGTCTCTACAGTCAAAAGTTTGCGAAGTATGGTTTCGTGGCCAATGCCAAGTATGAAAAAGTCTCTGAGCATGTGCTCCAAATGTCCTTCAAATTTGCAATGTCCTGCATGGCGTCTTAGCTCGGCGACATAACTCGCCATTTCCTGGCCTTCAGATCTTTTGTGGGTGTAGAACCGGTGCCTCGCCATCAGAACACTTTTCTTCGGGTTCAAATGCTCTCGGACCAGTGTGCACAAATCGTCGTACGATTTCTCCTTGGGTTTCACTGGAGTGAGCAGATTCTTCATGAGGCCATACGTTGGTGCCCCACAGACGGTGAGGAGGATCGGCCTTCGTTTGGCAGCGCTCTCTTCCCCATCTAGCTCGTTGGTCACGAAGTATTGGTCGAGTCGCTCCACAAAAGTTTTCCAATCATCTCCCTCCGAAAATTTTTCCAGGATGCCCATTGTTCTCTGCATCTTTGGATTTGCTATCTGTATCTCGTCGACAGTTGTTGTGTATGGAGAAAGAGTCAGACTGAACACTGTGAGCTCAAAGTAAAGTGTGACCTTAGTCTTTTATTGCAGGTCTCCAGAGTGCCTCTCCAACCTGTGAAGCCTTCTTAAATATCTGTGCTTCCAAGAGATTATGGGATCCCTTGGGACTCCGGGGAATGAGCCCTCTGGTGCCTGTACAGAGTAAATACAAGTCCACATATATGACAGTCATCAATGTTCACATGAGGCTGGTGGCCTCCAGCAGTGACACAAGACTCCCAGAGAGTGTGGGACAAACCCTTGCGGAATATGGTGCTCTGCTTCAGCTTGGCAGGTGATGCAGTCCATAAACTCTCTCGCTATACTCTCTGTATTGCCCACTGTCACCAAACCAAAACCACCTGTGACTGGTGACGCCGATGAAGAGGCTTGCCAGTCAGAAGCCAGGCCTTCCACGCCACGAGCTGGTCCAGTGTGTCCCCTGGCGGCATCTCCATTGTGTCTCCCCCCGACATAGCAGCGCCTCTGGCAACGTTGCTGCACGCCATGTTGGTACCACTTGGATTAGGAGCAGCAAGCAAGGGAGGGCGTAAGGGGAAAGGGGTCAAAAGCCGGTGGTAAAACATAGTGGGCAGAGTTTGCTGCATTATGTTGTTGATGCTGGATGCATCCGGTTATATATGCAGACTATAGATATACTCTCTGTGTCGTCACTGTATAGTTGAATAAGATGAAGACTTGTTACCTGATGTACTATCAATAAGGTTTACACTGTGTATATACTATGCTGGCACCACTAGAGGGTGCAACTGGTGGAGACCGGGGTTTCCTGCCTCTGTGGCTGAGGCTGTCCACCAGAGGGCACTGCGGTGGGAGACACGAAGTTCACGGGCCCAGTATAAAAGGCTGCCCACCATGCTTGTGCCTCACTCTGGAGTTACGAATAAAGGACCAAGGTCACTACAGTTTGAGTACAACACATTGCCTCATGGAGTCATTCATTACAGACATAACACATCCTATTTTTTATGTTGGATTATTATGTTCTGGATTATGTTGTTGATAATGTTATTATTGAATTATCACACTGCTGGATGTAGCTAATTTATGTTATCTTATTAAAGTTTCACAATTAAGTTTAGAAAGTTGACAAAGTTTAAAATGTTTAATACATTTTTTTGTTCACTAACCATTCCGGTGTAGTGTCTCATTTGCAGAATAAGAGGGGGAATATTTAACATGGTGGGATAGAGTGGCCAGGCAACGGTCAAATGTGCCGTTCACTCTTCAAGCAAAGTGTTCAATTTTGAGCTGCTGACACAAGGCTTTTGCAGCGGCAAAATCTCCACGATGCCTCCCCTGTGGTGGTGGCATGGGTTCATCGTCTTCTTCCTGCTCCTCCCACTCTCTCTCTCTCTCTCTCTTGGTAGTCCTGCAATCCCCATTGGCAATTCCTGTCCCCTCATGATGGCTAAGTTGTGTAGCATGCAGCACAGCACAATTAACTCAGAGACCTGCTGAGGGGAGTATTGTAGGCAGCCTCCAGAGTGGTCCAGGCATCGGAAGCGCTGATTGAGCACTCCAATTGTCTGTTCGATGATGTTGCGTGTGGCTGCATGGCTCTCATTATAGCGATGCTCGGCTTTTATCTGAGGGGGTCATGATCCAGGTGATGAGGCCGTAATCTTTGTCCCCGAGTATCCAGCTCTGGTCTTGTGGTTGACGCTGGAACATTCATGAGACGCAAGATGAAAGCATCATGGATATTGGGCATTGACTGCCATGATGCACTGAGTATGGTCGCAGACGATCTGTACGTTCATGGAGTTGAATCCCTTTCGGTTTCAGTAAACTCTGGATTCTCTAAAGGTGCTCGCAGGGTGATGTGCGTACAGTCAAGGGCACCCTGAACCTTGGGGAAGCCAGCAAACCATCCAAAACCTACAGCCCTCTCATTTTGGATCTCCATGATCATTGGGAAGTTTATGAAGTCCATCCTGCATGCATACGGTGCAGTAGTCACCTGGTGAATGCAGCAATGTGTAGATGTGTAGCGTGCTGCAAGATGGAGCATATGTCTCCCGCTGATGGAGCCGGAGGCATAGAAGACAAGTGCCACATTTACCTTCACCTCGACGGGCAGTGCAGTCCTGTTGGCGCTGGTAGGCTGTAGATCTACCCGTGTGAACTAGCATATCTCTGTGACCATCTCTTTTCGGAAGCGCAGCCTTCTAATGCACTCAGAGAGCTGGAGATATGAGCGATGTTCCCTGTAAACTCGTGGGGAGGGGAAGGCTTCCTCCCCATACGTCTACGGCCACTTCGGGTAAGTTGAAAATGATCATCAAGAAGCCTTCTTCCAGCCCGGCGCCGTATGAACATAGCAGCCAGGATTACTGGCTCCCGACATCTTTTAAAATGTCCTTAAATGTCCTTTAAAACAAACTAGAAACTCACATAAAACTTCACAATCAAAAGTAGGCAGTAAAGCAGCCATCTTCTCCCAATCCTTTTAAGCACTCACAACTCAGTTTTCAAGATGGCGTCATTAGCGCCGGGTGTGCCCTGGGTCCAACTGCTTTTTCTTGGCGGGTTATCGGGGAGACATTAAATTGGGCGATATGCTCAAAATTGCCGGCCGGGATACTAATGCAGCGATGCATGACGATTTACGTCATCAAAACGGTCAAAACAGCGGCGGGGCACAAAACCCATTGGCGAAAGCTCCGCCCGGGCGCAAAATCTTGTGCACTTCATTTTACGCCCCAAAAAAATAATTTTTGCACCCTGCCGAGGCACTAAATGGGGCGTAAATAAGCCGAAAATCCAGCCCGTAACGTTTTTTTAAAATTTATTTGACGTGTAGATGTATGTTTGTGGTGCTAATGGTGTTTCCATACATATGGAATCCCTATAAGCATGAATGGAGATTTCCTTTTCTTATTGGTTGGGCCGGCCCACGTGATCACAAGGGCGGTTGTGAACCGCCTGCACCCCTGAGATATGTGGGCCTCTACCGTGGGTACACAGAGAGTCCTAGGACCACAAATATCCGTACCTCCTGGGCCACCAGGTACGCGGGCATTTTATTTGCGGATCGGAGGCATTTCCCGTGGGAAGCCTCCAACCACAAATTCAGGGCCATTAAATAATTACTTTGCTTCAGTATTTACAAGGGGAAGTCATGTTGGACAAATTTGCTGGAATTCTTTGAGGATGTAACGAACAGCTTGGATAAAGGGGAACCAGTGGATGTGGTGTATTTGGACTTCCAGAAGGCATTTGACAAGGTACCACATAAAAGGTTACTGCACAAGATAAAAGTTCAGGGGGTTGGGGGTAATATATTAGCATATATTAACAGAAAACAGAGAGTTGGGATAAATAGTTCATTCTCGGGTTGGCAATCAGTAACTAGTGAAGTGCCACAGGTATCAGTGCTGGGACCCCAACTATTTACAATCTATATTAACGACTTGGAAGGACCAAATGTAACGTAGCCAAATTTGCTGATACAAAGATGGAAGGAAAAGCAATGTGTGAGGAGGACACAAAAAATCTGCAAAAGGACATAGACAGGCAAGTGAGTGGGCAAAAATTTGGCAGATGGAGTATAATGTTGGAAAGTGTGAGGTCATGCACTTTGGCAGAAAAAAATCCAAGAGCAAGTTATTATTTAAATGGAGAAAAATTGCAAAGTGCAGCAGTAGAGCGGGACCTGGGGGTACTTGTGCATGAAACACAAAAGAATAGTATGCAGGTACAGCAAGTGATCAGGAAGGCCAATGGAATCTTGGCCTTTCTTGCAAAGAGGATGGAGTATAAAAGCAGGAAAGTCTTGCTACAGTTATACAGGTTATTGGTGAGGCCACACCTGGAATACTGTGTGTAGTTTTGGTTTCCATATTTACGAAAGGATATACTTGCTTTGGAGGCAGTTCAGAGGGTTCACTAAGTTGATTCCGGAGATGAGGGGGGTTGACTTATGAGGAAAGGTTGAGTTGGTTGGGCCTCTAACTCATTGGAATTCAGAAGAATGAGGTGTGATCTTATCAAAACGTATAAGATTATGAGGGGGCTTGACAAGGTGAAGGCAGAGAGGATGTTTCCACTGATAGGGGAGACTAGAACTAGGGGGCATAATCTTAGAATAAGGGGCCGTCCATTTAAAACTGAGATGAGGAGGAATTTCTTCTCAGATGGTTGTAAATCTGTGGAATTTGCTGCCTCAGAGAGCTGTGGAAGCCGGGACATTGAATAAATTTAAGACAGAGACAGACAGCTTCTTAGCCGATAAGGGATTAAGGGGTTATGGGGAGCGGGCAGGGAAGTGGACCAGAGCCCATGATCAAATCAGCTATGATCGTATTAAATGGTGGAGCAGGCTCGAGGGGCCGTATGGCCTATTCATGCTCCTATTTCTTATGAGGCTCGAGTGAAGCATGGACTGGTTGGGCCGACTGGCCTATTTCTTTATATTCTATGTAAAAGAACCCATGGTAAGTGGTGCAGTACTTTTTAATGTCCATTTATGTTACTGAGAACACGTTTGCAGTACTTGATATGTTTCACAAGGTATAGCTATGTTTCCCAATCAACAAACTGATTTTAAATTCAGTTCATCTTTCTTTATTCTTTTCTTATATTTCATCACATTGTGAAAAGAGTGAAGAAAATGTACACAATTTTTGCACCCAAATCTAAAGATGAAGAATTGATTGATGCTAAGAGGTACAGACTCAAACTAGAGATGAAAAAACTATTGCTTGTAAGGAGTGGAACCAGCAAGTTGCATGTTGACAATGGTACGGACAATCATGGATTTTTTTTTGCAAGTCCGGTATTTATTCCCCAGGAACCAATGGGAAGGAGTACAAGCTCCTATAGAGTGGAATGAATGTGTAATGCAGAAGAATTCACACCAGTTTATAATTAAAAAAAATTGGCTAAACCTCTTGGCATTTAAAATATTATCTTAAACTTTTCCCTTGATTAAAACCAGAGTGCTATTTAAAATGTCAAATCATGCTCATTGCCAGGCTCAGCAGGAGTAATCTTAGCTAAATAATTTACCATTACTTTATTCAATCCAAAAATTCCAGGACTGCAAACTGTCTCTTCTAATGACTATCTGTTGCAGAAGATTCAGATCTGTTGCCTACAACTCTTCAATGTTAAGTGGCTAATGTTCCAATTACAACAGCTTTGAGCTTTCAATTTGGTTAAGTAAACAATTCAAATGTAGCACTTCTAAGTATCAGGTTAGAATAAATGCTGTTATAAAGACAAATATTCTAATTTATCTTCCATCATTTTGTATCCACTCAAGGCTATTAGCCGAATTCAACAATGGAACAAAGGAGAAAATCTCACTTAACTATGGATCATGATATAGCACATGAAATTCATTGGTATGTACAGGTATATGATATATAGTAGAACTGTGTTTATTTATACATCAATTTGCTATGTACTCAATTGTACATATGGCATGCCTTTCTGGAGCTGCCTGTGACCATCCCAACCACCACCACTATCGCACTATCCACCATTTCTTAAGGGCCGCTGAATTTGTCAGATTTGAAGCGGTAAATGCTGGATTAACAGCTTCTGTTGTGTGATGCTATTGGAACCTCTAATAGGTGGGGGACTAGCCTCCATCTGCACATTGTGTGCAGACCAATTATACAATATTCACACAAAATAAAAACAGAAGAGGGAGTTTACTTGATAACATGTTTTTGCAACCACAAAGAAATGTTTGTGATGTGAAATGTTCCATTGTAGTATACAGCCAAATCACTGGGGGACTGGCTCTTCCATCACAATTACAGCTGGTACTGTTTTAAATATTAGACTTCTGCAATAGTAGGTACACACTTCACAATATTTACAGTGTGTATGATTAACAGTTAGACACAAACTATGGGACAAGCCAATCATCCATAATATAAAATCAAATATTCCATAACTTCTAACAGGACCTTAATTTTAATACAGGCTTTATGCACATGGTACATCCTATTACAATTCCCTAACTTTCTTTTTGCTGGAGGGCAACAGGAGAGTTGAACACTGGCACCAACAAATAATATTGGCATGCATGGGTGTCCGTAAACAGAGCAGAAACACTTGAGGTTGATCAGATGGACTGTGGGATGGAGCAGGAGGAGCCTGACAGTTACTGAGTTGAATCAGTTATATCAAAGGTCATATATCCCTCCATAGTGCTACAGGTATTATTTAAGAAACAGACCGTACAATAAACTAATCAGATCAGTGACTGAAGATTGTAAGAAAACAAGGAAAATTGGAGAAAGGTAAATATATTTGAAATGAGAGTAGCCATCATACCGTCTGTGAATTCAGGGCCATTATATTACATAAAAGTATTAGAGAAGCTAGTTAAGCTAAAGGAACGAGGACAAAGTTGGGACCTGATGGGATATATCTAAGAATCCTCTTATGGAATAGAGTGAAGAAATAGCAGAGGCCCTAGCAATTATATGTCAGGGTTCTATTGAGACTGGATGTGTTCTGGAGAATGGGAGAGTGGCCAATGTAATACCTATTTTCAAAAAGGGTGAGTGAACTAACCCGGGTCTTATAGGGCAGTTAGTTTAAGATTTAACATCTGTGATAGGGAAAGTTTTGAAAGCTTTACTTAGATGAAATTACTAAATATCTAGATGAACAGAAAATGATTAGAAACAGCCAACGGTTTTGGAAAGGAAGATCACGCCTGAGAAACCTGAAAAAGTTCTTTGAGGAGGTGGCAGATATGATAGATGGGTAAAATGCAGTGGATGTAGTGCTGAGGGAATGCAGCAGATGTGGCTTTCATGGACTTTTAGAAAGCTTTTGACAAGATACCACACACAAGGTTATTGGAGAAGATTAAGGGTATAGAATTATGGGAAGTGCAGAAAATTGGACTGATTCGAAGGGAAGAAACAAAGAAAAGAAGTTAAGGGCAGTTTGTCAGAGTGGTTGGAAGTGGATAGTGGTGTCAAAAAAGTTTCTGTTCTGGGAATGTTTCTGTTTACTATGTACATCAATAATTTGGATAGAGGGCATCCAAATTTGTAAACAATATTAAAATAAGAGGCATAGTAAATAATTCTGAGGATGAAAAATACCTGCAAGATGATATTGTTAAGATGGTGAATAGGGCAAAAAAGCGGCAGATGGAATTCAATGTCAATAAATAGGAGGAGTTGGTACATTTTGGTTAAAAAAATGAAACAATTATGCTCTGAATGGTGAAAAGTTGGATGATGAAGAAGAACCGAGGTATTTTGAGGAATTTCAGATATACAAGATATTAAAAGCAGCATCTCAAGTGGATAAGGCCAGATAAAAGTTAATGGAATACTGGCTTTAATAGCAAGACTTATAGAATATAAAAATTGAGATGTAATCATGAATCTATATAAAACCTTCGTAAGAACACAGTTGGAAGTATTGCTTGCAGTTCTGGGCTTCACACTATAGGAAGGATGTTGAGGCAACTAAGATGGTATACAGATTCACTAGGATGCTGCCTGATATAAGGAAATACAAATATGAAGGCAGGCTAGAAAAATTGTGGCTGTATTTATTTGAACAGAGGAAATTACAGGGTGATTTGATAGAGGTATGTAAAATTATGAAGGGATGGGAGAGTAGACAGAAACAGAATATTTCCAGTAATTGAGGGTTCTAGTACAAGGGGACATAGATAGAAGATAAATGTAAAAGATTGCAAGCAGAAAAGGAGACACTTTTCTTTGCACAGGTGGTCATGAGGCTGTGGAATGCACTACTGGAGTTTGTGACGAAAGCAGAGACCATGCCAACATTTAATAGATTAGGTAGGTGGTTGAAGAAAAGGGGAAGAAAGGGATATGGGAGCAGGGTGGGCACAGGAGAATACACTTCAACAGAGGCTGTTAGACTGAATTGCTCTGTTTCAATGTTGTAATTTCTGTGCAATTTTAAGATACAGCAATTTTTTTAGCAACAAAAATACAAACCCTTGTGATCACCTAACAATAAATTTACAGCTGCAGTGGAGATGAAATGTTGAAGAAAGAATTAGTGACTTCAAAAGTCACTGTGGACCCGTTTCCGATATCCGCTAGAACTGCGCACCTCCGAAAGGCCCGCCTATTTTGTAGAATGAAAAGCGTGCCAAAAACTTACCTCGCGATTTTCCAAGTGCAGCAGGCCTATTCAGCAGTCAGCGCGACGCAGCACATCAGCTGGGAGGGCGGAGCTACAGTCCTGGGGCAAAAAGAGTGCCGGCAGCTGCGCGCGTGCGCAGTAGCTCCTGGCCCCCAGATTCTGTGCGCGTGTGCTGCTGGCTGTGTGGGAGGGGCCCGAAGCACGCCAACCCGAGCCCTGGCCGAATGAGCTCCCCGCTGCAAGTAAGGCTGACTGGATATCTCCCCAAGGCAAACATAGAAACATAGAAAATAGGTGCAGGAGTAGGCCATTTGGCCCTTCGAGCCTGCACCACTATTCAGTAAGTTCATGGCTGATCATTCACCTCAGTATCCCATTCCTGCTTTCTCTCCATACCCCTTGATCCCTTTCGTCACAAGGGCCATTTCTAACTCCCTCTTGAATATATCCATGAACTGGCATCAACAACTCTCTGCAGTAGGCAATTCCACAGGTTAACAACTCTCTGAGTGAAGAAGTTTCTCCTCAACTCAGTCCTAAATGGCTTGCCCCTTATCCTTAGACTGTGTCCTCTGGTTCTGGACTTCCCCAAAATCAGGAACATTCTTCCTGCATCTAACCTGTCCTGTCCAGTCCCGTCAGAATTTTATATGTTTCTATGAGATCCCCTCTCATCCTTCTAAACTCCAGTGAATACAGGCCCAGTCGATCCAGTCTCTCCTCATTTGTCAGTCCTGCCATCCCGGGAATCAATCTGGTGAACCTTCGCTGCACTCCCTCAATAGCAAGAACGTCCTTCCTCAGATTAGGAGACCAAAACTGAACACAATATTCCAGGTGAGGCCTCACCAAGGCCCTGTACAACTGCAGTAAAACCTCCCTGCTCCTATACTCAAATCCCCTAGCTATGAAAGCCAACATACCATTTGCCTTCTTCACCGCCTACTGTACCTGCATGCCAACTTTCAATGACTGATGTACCATGACACCCAGGTCTCGTTGTACCTCCCCTTTTCCTAATCTGCTGCTATTCAGATAATATTCTACCTTCGTGTTTTTGCAACCAAAGTGGACAACCTCACATTTATCCACATTATACTGTATCTGCTATGCATTTGCCCACTCACCCAACCTGTCCAAGTCACCCTGCAGCCTCTTAGCGTCCTCCTCACAGCTCACACTGCCACCAGTTTAGTGTCATCTGCAAACTTGGAGATATTACACTCAATTTCCTCATCTAAATCATTAATGTATATTGTAAATAGCTGGGGTCCCAGCAGTGAGCCCTGCGACATCCCACTAGTCACTGCCTGCCATTCTGAAAAGGACCCGCTTATCCCGACTCTCTGCTTCCTGTCTGCCAACCAGTTCTCTATCCACATCAGTACATTACCCCCAATACCATGTGCTTTAATTTTGCACACCAATCTCTTGTGTGGGACCTTGTCAAAAGGGACCTTTTGAAAGTCCAAATACACCACATCCACTGGTTCTCCCTTGTCCACTCTACTAGTTACATCCTCAAAAAATTCCAGAAGATTTGTCAAGCACGATTTTCTTTTCATAAATTCCTACGGACTTGGACCGATCCTGTCACTACTTTCCAAATGCGCTGCTATTTCATCTTTAATAATTGATTCCAACTTTTTCCCTACTAACCGGTCTATAATTACCTGTTTTCTCTCTCGCTCCTTTTTTAAAAAGTGGTGTTACATTAGCTACCCTCCAGTCCATAGGAACTGATCCAGAGTCGATAGACTTTTGGAAAATGATTACCAATGCATCCACTATTTCTAGGGCCACTTTCTTAAGTACTCTGGGATGCAGACTATCAGGCCCCGGGGATTTATCAGCCTTCAATCCCATCAATTTCCCTAACACAATTTTCTAGCCTAATAAGGATTTCCTTCAGTTCCTCCTTCTCACTGGACCCTAGTATTTCCAGGTTATTTGTGTCTTCTTTCGTGAAGACAGAACCAAAGTATTTGTTCAACTGGTCTGCCATTTCTTTGTTCCCCATTATAAATTCACCTGAATCTGACTGCAAGGGACCTACGTTTGTCATCACTAATCTTTTTCTCTTCACATATCTATAGAAGCTTTTGCAGTCAGTTTTTATGTTCCCAGCAAGCTTCCTCTCATACTTTATTTTCCCCCTCCTAATTAAACCCTTTGTCCTCCTCTGCTGAATTCTAAATTTCTCCCAGACCTCAAGTTTGCTGCTTTTTCTGGCCAATTTATATGCCTTTTCCTTGGATTTAACACTATCCTTAATTTCCCTCTTTAGCCATGGTTGAGTCACCCTCCCCCGTTTTTATTTTTACTCCAGACAGGGATGTACAATTGGTGAAGTTCATCCATGTGATCTTTAAATGTTTGCCATTGCCTATCCACCATCAATCCTTTAAGTATCATTTACCAATCTATTCTAGCCAATTCACGTCTCATACCATCAAAGTTACCTTTCCTTAAGTTCAGGACCTTAGTCTCTGAATTAACTGTGTCACTCTTCATCTTAATAAAGAATTCTACCATATTATGGTCACTCTTCCCTAAGGGGCCTCGCCCAAGATTGCTAATTAGTCCTTTCTCATTACACATCACCCAGTCTAGGATGGCCAGCCCTCTAGTTGGTTCCTCAACATATTGGTCCAGAAAACCATCCCTTATGCACTCCAGGAAATCCTCCTCCACCGTATTGCTACCAGTTTGGTTAGCCCAATCTATATGTAGATTAAAGTCGCCCATGATAATTGCTGTACCTTTGTTGCACGCATCCCTAATTTCTTGTTTAATGCTGTCCCCAACCTCACTACTACTGTTTGGTGGTCTGTACACAACTCCCACTAGCATTTTCTGCTCTTTAGTATTCCGCAGCTCCACCCATACAGATTCCACATCATCCAAGCTAATGTTCTTCCTTACTAATACATTAATTTCCTTTTTCACCAACAACGCTACCCCACCTCCTTTTACTTTCTGTCCATCCTTCCTGAATGTTGAATACTCCTGGATGTTGAGTTCCCAGCCTTTGTCACCCTGGAGCCATGTCTCCGTGTTGCCAATTATATCATATTCATTAATTGCTACATGTGCAGTTAATTCGTCCACCTCATTACGAATACTCCTCGTATTGAGGCACAGAGGTTTCACAATGGAGGAGAAAGTCAAGAGTTCAGCACTACCTCTCTACCCACTCCCCCCCACCGATGCCGCGTTGAGCCTCGCCTTACCGCACCTAGCCCTGCCTGGCCGAATGGGCTCCCTACTGCAAGTAAGGCTGACTGGATATCTCCCCAAGGCAAGAAATATTGGAAGGGTTTCACAGTGGAGGAGAAAGTCACTGGCCAAATGGGCTCCCTCATTGCAACCAGAGTGCCGATTTCCAGCCTGCAACACGCAGCCCCTACCCTGGCCGGGCTCCCGAATGGGTAGGTGAGGTAGGAACTTTTTATTTTTTATTTATTGAATGATTTTTAAATTTTTTTATTTATTGATTTATTTATCATTTATTATTGATGATGGTTATTTACTTTTAAAAGTGAAGTATTTAATCCTTTGGAAAATCCCCCAACTTCCCTCTAACTTCCCCTCCTCCCCTCCCCATCTCTGGCTTACCTGCGCCTAATTCTAAAGTGTACGCAAGCTTTTTCTGAGCGTACAAAAATCGATACTTACTCCGTTCTAAGTTAGTTTGGAGTAATTTTTCGGTGCCTAAACTTGCAAAACAGGCATAAGTGACTGGTAATGCCCTTTTGAAAAAAAAACTGAACTAAAACGAAAGTAAACTAACTCACTAGAACTGAAGCAAACTAAATGCCAAGAATTGCGATTTCTAAGATACTCCGAACTAAAATAGTTACTCCAAAAAAATAGGAGCAACTCCACCCGAAACTGGAGTGGAGCAATTGAATTGATGAAGTGTGAAAAGACTGCAATTAGGAAACAGGGAACAAAGTAAACTACAATTCTGCAGACTAAAAGTATGATCTAATTTCATAATGACAAATAATTATATCCACATAGAGCCTTCATTGCTGCACTAATGTTTGCATCAATGGGCTTGCACATTAATGAAGGAAATGCTGCTGCAGTTTCAGTACTAATAGAGCTGACTGTAAATTGTGCTCTGTTATCCTGTGAGGGTACATACTTCTCTATTGTTTAGTTTATTCATTCCCCATCCCTCATGATACCCAATAACTGCTTTAGGCAGCACAGGTTGATGATCTGCTCCCAGTCCTTCACCTATGCACATCTTGAGCTGACCTCGAGAAATGCATGAACTTGTTCAAATAATGGCTCTGGCCTCCATATATAGCCTTCTCACGGTAGTGCACTATATATATATATATATACATATATAAAAAGGTAACATAACAATTCATTTTAATTAAGGTGTGGTTTAATACACCTTAGTATTTATATATTTTTAGAATCATAAATCCTGACTAGGATAGAACTTATTTAACAATTACATGTTTTGTCATGGGATTTGTGTGCAAATTAATAAAGGCAGAATTACTAATTTGGTAATTTATGGTTTATGTTCTTATGCATGTGTAAAATTACAGAACGC
Organism: Pristiophorus japonicus; assembly: GCF_044704955.1. Taxonomy (NCBI): domain Eukaryota; kingdom Metazoa; phylum Chordata; class Chondrichthyes; family Pristiophoridae; genus Pristiophorus; species Pristiophorus japonicus. Next base: position 84,953,145 of record NC_091997.1, read on the forward strand.
AAGTACCAGTATATGACATTAAAATCATTGACTTTTAGAATATATTTGAGGTGCATTGATCTTTTGTCTTACCTTCACATTTTTGCGTTACTTCACTAAACCTATGTCCAGCTGGGCATTTACATTCAAAGGAGCCCACAGTGTTTATACAATTTCCCCCTTGACAGCTCCCTGGGATGGCTTGGCATTCATCCACATCTGCCAAAGAAAGTAAAAAAATTTTGTTAGATTATCCTTCAAGTTTCAACAATTGCACCATCTCAGTATTACTCAGCAATAAACCATTCACAATTATCGTCTGTTTATCTATTATCCTCATCAGTACAGGAAATGTTATTAACAAATATGAAGGATTTGTGTTTTCTGTGGTTCCGCTCCCCTAGTCGAAGTGCGTCGGTGTGAGACACCATAATTTACACCCTTAACTCCAATCCACTTCCTAGGATTAAGGGCATTTAAGTTTTTCAGTTTGTTGCTGGCATCATTTACCAAGCCAACATGTGAACTAAAGAGAATAGGATACCAGCTTGACTCTCTTTCTCTGATCTGATGTCAAAATCATAAAAGATGATGAAAAAGGTATCCATTCCAATTAATCAAAGCTGTTGCACTTTCAAATATTTCAAAACAACTTCTAACAACACTGAATCTCACAAGGCAAGATTTAACTGAATTAAATTCGAATCTCAGGCACTTTTTTGTAGATTTTCCACTTCTTAAACCAGTCATTTTTTAACAATGCAGTTATAACAAGGCCAATTTAAATTCATAATATATAGAGAATGCTCTCAGTGGTGTATTTGTTACCTGGCTTTACCTGCTAGCTTGTAAGTTAAGATAAATGAATGCTACAATTTTTAAAGCCACAACCTGCACTTTAAACATTCCAGTGTCTAGGCCAAGCTACAAGTCAATACAAAAAAGATAAAATGCAAAATTTCTCATGAATTGAAATTGAACATCGTTACAATCCATTACACTCAGCACCTTTGATAGACTCAAGGGTATAACTCCAGAGTTTTGACCATCATGCTTCCTTATTTATCAGTGTTATTCCAAGCAGCTTGATTTGGCAGTCAGATGCCTGGAAATCATTTGAGACACAATCTGAAATGGATACATCGAATGTTTTGCTCAAAGAACAGGACTTAAGCTGTGAAAACAGGCCCAATATGATATTCTCTTTGTTGTTACACCACTAAGAGCTAAACCATTAGCCCATTCTTAAGTGTATGGGATGGTACCGAACCAACTGATTCAGCTGAAAGGGTTGCTTGAAGAGTCTGTTGGCTGCTGCAAAGATAGTTCCTTCTTTTAGTTCCAGGACTCTAAGTGTAAGTTTTGGCTAGGATTCTGCAGCTCATTCTTGACTATTATGTCGTCTTTTTAATTTTGAGATTCATTGTATTAGAAGATGACTCTTTCTGCTAACAAGGGAAATTAAGGATGGTGTTAAATCCAAGGAAGAGGCATATAAATTGGCCAGAAAAAGCAGCAAACCTGAGGACTGGGAGAATTTTATAATACAGCAGAGGAGGACAAAGGGTCTAATTATGAGGAGGAAAATAGAGTACGAGAGGAAGCTTGCTGAGAACATAAATACTGACTGCAAAAGCTTCTATAGATATGTGAAGAGAAAAAGATTAGTGAAAACAAATGTAGGTCCCTTGCAGTCAGATTCAGGTGAATTTATAATGGGGAAAAAAGAAATGGCGGACCAGTTAAACAAATACTTTGGTTCTGTCTTCACAAAGGAAGACACAAATAACCTTCCGGAAATACTAGGGGACCGAGGGTCGACTGAGAAGGAGGAACTGAAGGAAATCCTTATTAGGTGGGAAATTGTGTTAGGGAAATTGATGGGATTAAAGGCCGATAAATCCTCGGGGCCTGATGGTCTGGATCACAAAGTACTAAGGAAATAGCCCTAGAAATAGTGGATGCATTGGTGATTATTTTCCAACTGTCTATCGACTCTGGATCAGTTGCTATAGACTGGAGGGTAGCTAATGTAACACCACTTTTTAAGAAAGGAGGGAGAGAGAAAACGGGTAATTATAGACCGGTTAGCCTGACATCAGTAGTGGGGAAAATGTTGGAATTAATCATTAAGGATGAAATAGCAGCGCATTTTGAAAGCAGTGACAGAATCGGTCCAAGTTAGCATGGATTTATGAAAGGGAAATCATCCTTGACGAATCTTCCGGAATTTTTTGAGGATGTAACTAGCAGAGTGGACAAGTGGATGTGGTGTATTTGGACTTTCAAAAGACTTTTGACAAGGTCCCGCACAAGAGATTGGTGTGCAAAATCAAAGCACATGGTATTGGGGGTAATGTACTGATGTGGATAGAGAACTGGTTGGCAGACAGGAAGCAGAGAGTCGGGAAAAACGGGTCCTTTTCAGAATGGCAGGCAGTGACTAGTGGGGTGCCGCAGGGCTCAGTTCTGGGACCCCAGCTATTTACAATATTCATTAATGATTTGGATGAGGAAATTGAGTGTAATATCTCCAAGTTTGCAGATGATACCAAGCTGGGTGGCGGTCGGTGTGAGCTGTGAGGAGGATGCTAAAAGGCTGCAGGGTGACTTGGACAGGTTAGGTGAATGGGAAAACGCGTGGCAGATGCAGTATAATGTGGATAAATGTGAGGTTATCCACTTTGGGGGCAAAAACACAAAGGCAGAATATTATCTGAATGGTGGCAGATTAGGAAAAGTGGAGGTGCAACGAGACCTGGGTGTCATGGTACATCAGTCATTGAAGGTTGGCATACAGGTGTAGCAGGCGGTAAAGAAGGCAAATGGGATGTTGGCCTTCATAGCTAGGGGATTTGAGTACAGGAGCAGGGAGGTCTTACTGCAGTTGTACAGGGCCTTGGTGAGGCCTCACCTGGAACATTGTGTTCAGTTTTGGTCTCCTAATCTGAGGAAGGACGTTCTTGCTATTGAGGGAGTGCAGCAAAGGTGCACCAGATTGATTCCTGGGATGGCAGGACTGACATATGAGGAGAGACTGGATCGACTGGGCTTGTATTCACTGGAGTTTAGAAGGATGAGAGGGGATCTCACAGAAACACATAAAATTCTGACGGGACTGGACAGGTTAGATGCAGGAAGAATGTTCCCGATGTTGGGTAAGTCCAAAACCAGGGACATAATCTAAGGATAAGGGGTAAGCCATTTAGGACTGAGATGAGGAGAAACCTCTTCACTCAGAGAGTTGTTAATCTGTGGAATTCCCTACCAGAGAGTTGTTGATGCCAGTTCATTGGATATATTCAAGAGGGAGTTAGATATGGCCCTTACGGCTAAAGGGATCAAGGGGTATGGAGAGAAAGTGGGAAAGGGGTACTGAGGTGAATGATCAGCCATGATCTTATTGAATGGTGTTGCAGGCTCGAAGGGCCGAATGGCCTACTCCTGCACCTATTTTCTATGTTTCTATGCCCTTATTTAGAACCTAGCATTGATGAAAATAATAATATGGAGTGCTGAAATATCAATTCTAGAGACGCACCTTCCAATAAGTCTTTGGTAGAAATCTAAGCCCTGATATTCTCTCTCCCTTCACACTACCTGGGCACTAATCAGAAAGAGCACTCTGCCTAATCCACCTCAGTTACATTTGCAGATTCAAATCCTATCATTCAACCTGACATAACCCAGGTACAGGCTCAACCTTTGGCAGGACCATGTTTCTGTAGGTGGGGTCGGAAATAAAGGTTAAACTGCCCAGGTCAAGATAAGCAACATTTCACTTGGGATGCAGCTGAGGAGGCCAGCTAAAGAAACAGCCAAGGCACAGATGTGGGAGATGGCTCTGACAATAATTTCCACCTCCATGACCGTCCACAAAGCAACTCAATGTTAGAAGATTAATGATCTGACCAGACCAGACAAGGTAATAAGAATCGGACATACCTTCCAAGAATTCACTGTGCTTGACACTAACAACCACCTTATCCGCATTAAGTTAAAGTTTTTCAAGAGCTTAACAATAATATCCAGTAGATTCTTCAGGGGTACTTTATACCAACCTTCATCTGCAAGTGTTCCTCTACTCTTAGCCTTACATGAAGGACCCCATAGAAAGTTTCACATGATATACAATTGTTTATTTCATCACCCCATAATGCCTTGCCTGCTGACCCATGGATTGGATGGTATTTTATAGCAACCAGAAAGCACTGTCTACATTTTTCTTCTCAAAAAAAGACAGCCATAATGCGAAATGGAAGACTGGCCAAAGACCCCACCAAGAATGAGAACGAAGTATTGGAGCTGCAGTCTGAAGGAGAAATCAAAAGGACATATGCCAACTGCAGATATCGGAGGGGGAATTGGAGGGAGAGAGAGGGGGAATCGAAGATAGAGAGAGGGAATCGAAGAGAGAGAGAATCCGAGGGAGAGGAGGGAGAGAGAAAGGGAATCAAAGAGAGATAACCGGAGGGAAAGAGGGAATCGGAGGAGAGGGAATCGGAGAGAGAGAGGGAATCGGGGAGAGGGGGAATCGGAGGGGGCAGAGAAAGGAGGTCAGAAATTCGGGGGGTGGTGGGGGGGGGAGTGTAAAGAGTATGGAGAGCTTAGTAGGGATAGAGGAAGAGTGTGATTCAGGCCTGGGGGGGGCCGGGGGTGGGGTGGGTGGAAATGAGAGCGAGAATGTGATTCAGATGGTAAGACAGTTCACATTCATCCAATCCTACCACCTTTACACCTGCACCATGTTCTCATTATCCTCCCCCTTGATCTGGTTGATTTCTTGGAAAGCTCGGTGTGTGTGGCAAATGTTATCATTGGACTGGTTGAAATCCGGAAGTCACGACACTGTCACTATTCACTTCATACCCAATAAACCTGTTAACAATCCGTGACTCACACACAATGCCCCATCTATGGGGGGGCAGGGGAGGGGGAACGGTCAGGAACTTGTTGGGGGGAGGCGGTCATAAATCCGGTGGGAGTGGGGCGGTGGAGAAACTTGGGCAGGGGGAAAAGCTCAGGAACTTGGGTGGCGGGGCGAGTAGGCCAGGAACTTGGGCGATGGGGGCAGGAATTTGTTTGGGCAGTGGGAGAAAGTCTTCACCCGCGAGGGTAAGCCCTGTCTGTTCCAAGTGAGCTCTGCTCTGACTGGAGTAAGCAGTCAGATGGCTCGAATTACAGTTTGTAAAGTAACTGATTATGTAGGCAGAGAGCATCTAATTATAGATTGAAGAGAAACTGCTGAGTGTGTCTTGTCCTCCAAGGGGACCAATCAGCAATCAGGACTTGTCATCCAAGAGGATCAAGCAGAGCTTTTGGTGTTGCGAATAAACAGATCTTTTTAAATTCTCTTCCTCTCTTCTAGTATTTCCACTTATGGGGAAGAGCAAAACTAGAGGCCATCAATATAAGATAGTCACCAATCTCTCCCACTGAGGCACTAAAATATGGTGGAGAGGCACTACTCGCACGAATTAATGACCTCATCTCTCTCATCTGGAAGGAGGAGAGCATGCCGGGAGATCTCAGAGATGAAGTAATCATGACCATCTTTAAAAAAGGAGACAAGTCCGACTGCGGTAACGACAGAGGAATCTCCTTGTTGTCAGCCACTGGGAAAGTCATCGCTAGAATCCTCCTCAACCGTCTTCTCCCTGTGGCTGAGGAGCTCCTCCCGGAGTCACAGTGCTGATTCCGTCCAACCTTCGTACCCTCCAGGCCAGACCCAAGACCGTCCCATCCTCTGTCGTCGAACTACAGTACGCGGACGACGCTTGCGTCTGCGCATATTCAGAGGCTGAACTCCAAACGATCGTCAATATCTTCACCGAGGCGTACGAAAGCATGGGCCTTACGAAAACATCTGTAAGACAAAGGTCCTCCACAAACCTGACCCCACCACACAGCACTGCCCGCCCCCCCCCTCCCCCAATCATCAATATCGACGGCGTGGCCCTGGACAACGTGAACCATTTTCCATACCTTGGGAGCCTATTATCAGCAAGGGCAGATATCAACGAGGTTCAACACCGTCTCCAGTGCGCCAGCGCAGCCTTTGGCCACCTGAGGAAGAGTGTGTTCGCAGATCAGACCCTTAAATCTGGCACCAAGCTTATGGTCTACAGGGCTGTAGTGATACCCGCCCTCCTGTATGGCTCAGAGACGTAGACCATATACAGTAGACACCTCCAATCGCTGGAAAATACCACCAATGATGCTTCCGCAAGATCCTGCCAATCCCTTGGGAGGACAGACGCACCAACGTCAGTGTTGTCGATCAGGCCAACATTGAAGCACTGACCACACTCAACCAGCTCCGTTGGGAGGGCCACATTATCTGCATGCTGGACACAAGATCCCCAAAGCAAGCGCTCTACTCGGAACTTCTACAAGGCAAGCGAGCCTCAGGTGGGCAGAGGAACCGTTTCAAGGACACCCTCAAAGCCTCCTTGATAAAGTGCAACATCCCCACCAACACCTGGGAGTCCCTAGCCAAAGACCGCTCTAAGTGGAGGAAGAGAATCCGAGAGGGCGTTGAGCACCTCGAGTCTCGTCGCTGAGAGCATGCAGAAAACAAGCACAGGCAGCGGAAGGAGCATGCGGCAAACCAGACTCCCCACACACCTTTTCCTCCAATGATTGTCTGTTCCACCTGCAACAGAGACTATAATTCCCGTATTGAACTGTTCAGTCACCTGAGAACTCACTTTTGGAATGGAAGCAAATCTTCCTCGATTTCGAGGGACTGCCTATGATGATATGATGAGTCACCAAAAAATCAATTAGGGAATTCAGAAGAAACTTCTTTACCCAGAGAGTGCTGAGAATGTAGAACTCGCTACCACAGGGAGTAGTTGGGGCAAATAATATAGATGCATTTAAGGGGAGGCTAGATAACCACAAGGAAGAAGGGAGTAGAGGGTTATGCTGATAGAGTTAGATGAGGAAAGAGGAGAGGAAACTCGAGTGGTGCCTAAACGCCAGCATGGACTGGTTGCGCCAAACGACCTGTTTCTGTGCTGTATATCCTATGATGTCAAGAGCTGTCACTCTCACCTCACTTCTGGAATTCAGCTCTTTTGTCCATGTTACCTTTTCAATTTTTTACCCCACCCATGGGAAGAATACCCAAAACGGAGTAGAACTGAGGAAATTCTAGCTTAGCAGTCAGTATGCATTTATTCCCATCAGTCAAATGAGGATGAGTTTAGTCAAAAGGGGTTGTGGGTGAGATTTACATCCTTATTCTTTGTGGCAAGTAAATGTTTGAAACTTTGTGAATTCGTAATCCTGTGCTCTGGATTTTAAGATGTGAATTTTGATTGTTCTGAAGCTGAAGTTTAACCCCATTCCTAATTTTCACCTGATTTAATAGTCAATTATAGACACTCTACTCTCATCCAAGTGAATGCGTTTTTAATTTTAATTGCATGAATTATTTATTCAATAGATTGTAATATAAACATTTGCAATTTAACCATCTTCTGTGTGTAGTCTGCAGAAACCCTAATCCAAAATTTCTGTGCAACATTTCTTGACAAATTAACAGCTGTTAAATGCAATTTCAAATCTGTTTTATTATACTGAACATGTTATAGTAAAACAAACTTTCTGAATATAAAGATCGCTCTTTAAGCGGATATACCATATTCCAAATTCAAATGCATCATATCAGTAAATATAGCAGTCTAGGAAAGCTTCCCCCTTTAACCTCCTCCTATTTCCTACCAGACACACAGACAATGAAAGAATTTATACAGCTGGAAGAATTATAATGGAAGCCAAATGCAGCACAGAATTTTTCCAAAGGCTGTTGTGAGGCATTGTGGGATAGAACTAATCAGCAACATAGTTTATACTGAGTGGGCCTCAGTTTAGACAGTTTGGGGACTTTTGTTTGAGATAATATAGATTTAATCTGTGATGAGGTTTTTTCCAGATTTGGCATGTCATGTTCATCCAAAACCATAATTTTGCATGCTTTCATTATTTCAGATTTCAAAGCTCTGAAACTATGTCATATTTTGATTTAAACTTTTCATAGCCTTTGCATGAATCAAAAGATCCATTTTTAATAAGCAAATTTACTGCAAGTGAATGTTTCTGGCCAATTTTTGTCAAATGTCAATTCAATTAAAAAATTATATTCCCAATGATATGGAAAAAGAAGTTAGACACTTTTTTCATTTTAATACAAATTTTACAGAGATAGGGAGATTGATTTTAGTCTTTACCTCCTGGGAGTTATGCATCACCTTGGTGGAGCACAGAGAAGGTAATCTGCTATGTAGGGCCACACACCAGTAACACAACTCGCCTGATTTCCTTCTGTTGAAACAAATGGATTGAAAATCCGTTGGGTCCATAAGGGCTGTTCAATCGTCTCCACCACATTTAAATTTTTGCGGACTGCCCAGGTAATGCTCAACATCCAGATCGTGAAATGGAAAATCTTCCACAATCATAGAATCATAGAAATTTACAGCACAGGAGGTCATTTCGGCCCATTGCGTCCGCGCCGGTCGACAAAGAGCTATCCAGCCTAATCCCACTTTCCAGCTCTTGGCCCGTAGCCCTGTAGGTTACGGCACTTCAAGTGCATATCCAGGTACTTTTTAAATGTGGTGAGGGTTTCTGCCTCTACCACCCTTTCAGGCAGTGAGATCCAGACCCATACCACCCAATGAGTGGAAACACTTCCCCTCAAATCCCCTCTGAACCTCCTACCAATTATTTTAAATCTATGCCCCCTGGTTGTTGACCCCTCTGCTAAAGTAAATAGGTCCTTTCTATCCACTCTATCTCGGTCCCTCATAATTTTATACACCTCAATAAGGTCTCCCCTCAGCCTCCTCTGGTCCAAAGAAAACAAACCTAGCCTATCCAATCTTTCCTCATAGCTAAAAATTCTCCAGTCCAAGCAACATCCTCATAAATCTCCTCTGTACCCTCTCTAGTGCAATCACATCTTTCCTGTAATGTGGTGACCAGAACTGCATGCAGTATTCTAGCTGTGGCCTAACTAATGTTTTATACAATTCAAGCATAACCTCCCTGCTCTTGTATTCAATGCCTGGGCTATTAAAGGCAAGTATTCTGTATGCCTTCTTAACAACCGTATCTTCCTGGCCTGCTACCTTCTGAGATCTGTGGACATGCACACCAAGGTCCGTTTGTTTCTCTACACTTCTCAGTGTCCTACCATTTAATGTGTATTCCCTTGCTTTGTTAGCCCTCCGCAAATGCATTACCTCACACTTCTCTTGCCACTGTTCTCCACCTGACCAGTTCATTCATTGATATATCTTCCTGCAGTCAAAAGCTATCGTCTTCATTATCAACCACACAGCCAATATTTGTATCATCTGCAAACTTCTTAATCATACAATGTTTTACTGAAAAGTCTTCGGAACCAAATTACAATATAATTTTATTTTAAGACTTAAATAATCAATTCAGTAAAGTTTACATGCTTTCTTGGATTATGGCATAAATAAGGTTGCCTCAAATGGTCTTACAGTGCTAGACACTTAAGGTCATTATTTTGAATTTTCCATATTTTAAACAAAAAAGATGGTTTCGTTTAGTTCTGATATATACAAATACTTAAGTTGTGTCTTTAATTGCTTTTAGATTAATATTTGAATATTCATGCTGAAGTGATTTTAGTTTCTTGTCACTTGACAATTTATAGGGGAAAACTCAAATATACATATGGTAAAGACTGGAATATGGAATAGATGGAGCTTTTCCTGAGGCAGGAAGTGAAGGCCAAAGGACTTATTGAGGTGTAGGAGGAAGTTCCACTCTGATGTTGCTATTCTCTAAGTAATTAATTACATTTGGGAGTGGAAGTGTAGAGTTAAGTCTCAGGTAGGACGTTCAACAGTAATAAGTTGATAATTATTGATTGTAGCTACCTTGCCCATTCTCATTGGTAAAGTGTTATGAGATCATTCAGCTGATTGTTGGATAGGCTGGTCAATAAAATAAACGGGACTTAACATACTAAAAAAATTACACTTTGGCCAGTACATGAAATTCGAATGTAAACCAGGGTATAAAACTTGAGATCAACACAAATTATTAACGTTAAAAAAAAAGAAAGCTTTCAATTAGAAAATTTTCCTGCAGTTCAAATGTTTAAAGCAGGGTGAAGAAAAGTTCACCAAATCTGGCAAGTATAGCGCTACCACTGACTGTTCATGGAATAAAATATATAATCCACGTTATTCTAAGGTATTATTTTTGTAGACCATCAAATCTATAACAGTTTCATTTCTACTTATGGTCTACTTGGAAGTGACGTTTGGTAGATTACTCAACATTGGGCTTGAGATCAAATTAAGCCCTAACCTATGAAATTGAATTTGGACAGTCTGAAGCAAATCCCCAGTGAGTAGGAATGCACATTTCTTACTAATACCATTAATCGAGCACTGTCACACTTCGGCGGCCATTAACATACAAACGTTGCTTGGATTGAAAAGAAAGCAGGGGTACTACTATTTAAAAAATCATTAGAAAAGGGAATAGGGCCAGAGCACTGGTGGTCAGCTAATATGGTTCCTATATTTAAAAAGGTCCAGGGAACTACAGACTAATTAGCTTAACATTGGTGGTTGGAAAAATAATGGAATATTTACTCAAAGATGTAATAGAAAAACATCTCGAAACCAAAAATATAGTAAAGAATAGTCAGCACGGATTTCAAAAGGGAAGGTCATGCTTAACCAACCTTATTGAATTCTCTGAAAAAGTAACAAAAAGAGTAGACAAGAGTAAGGCAGTAGATGCAATATATTTGGATTTTCAAAAGGTCTTAACCGCATAGTAGACTCAAGGCTAAGGTCAGAGCATGTGTAGTCAGGGTGCAAGTAGCAGAATGGATAGCAAGCTAGCTAGTTATGAAACAGAAAACAGAGAGTAGGGATTAAGGGTAGTTACTATGGCCCCTATTTTCGCCACGATTGTGCGCCATTTTTTGTCATCCAAACGTTTTTTGGCGTGAAACACTCACTTTCCAGCTTTCGGCAATGTTTGGACACTGGCTGTAAACTTAAGGAATTAGCGCGGGGCACAAGAAGACAGGAGCGAAGCAATAAGAATACACGATAAACTACCTTTTTTTTTCCCCCACAGGGAACTCTTTTTGGAGCAAGGGAAGAAGATTTCCAGGCCGAAAGGACGGCTCCCCCCATTGCATTCCCGGGCCGAAAGGACTGCTTTCCACCAGCTGGACCTGCTGCAATCCCGGGCCTAAAGGACTGCTCCCCAACAGCTAGAACTGCTGCAATCCCAGGCCGAATGGCCCCCCTACTCAGTCCCGCTCCCCTGCGAGTTGAAGTTCGGGAGCGGGAGGGCCATTCAGCTGGGGATTGCAGCGGGCCTAGCCAGTGGGAAGCAGTCCTTTTGGCCCGGGATTGCAGTGGGTCCAGCTGGGGTGTGCGGTGGCAGCAGATCTAGCCGGGGGGGGGGGGGGGTGCGGTGGCCGCGGGTCCAGCGAGGGAAGAGGTCCTTTGTGATTCTTTCGGCAGTGGTAGGGTAGCAGTCCTTTCGGGGGAGCGGGCTTCAGCTCGCTTCACCCAGCAGTGCGGCTGAGATCAGTAATGCAGTGCCGTGTGAGGGAACAGTCTGCTTCCCAAGCCTCCTGTAGTTTGGTGGGCTTATACAGTGAATATCTGCGCTGACCAGACCAAGAATGTCCCAGGTTCGATCACTGGTCTACATAAGAAATAGGAGCAGGAGACAGCCATTTGGCCCCTCGAGCCTGCTCCACCATTCAATGAGATCATGCCTGATCTGATCTTGGCCTCAGCTCCACTTCCCCGCACGCTCCCCATAACCCTCAACTCCCATATCGTTTAAAGATCTGTTTATCGCCACCTTGAATATATTCAATCACCCAGACTCCACAGCTCTCTGGGGTAGAGAATTCCAAAGATTCACGACCATCTGAGAGAAGAACTTTCTCCTCATCTCCGTTTTAAATAGCAACCCCTTATTCTGAAACTATACCCACTAGTTCTAGATTCCTCCACGAGGGGAAACATCCTCTCTACATCTATCCTGTCAAGCCCCCTCAGAATCTTGTATGTTTCAATAAGATCACCTCTCATTCTTCTAAACTCCAGAGTACAGGCCCAACCTCTCAACCTATCTTCATAGGACAACCCCTTCATCTCCGGAATCAACCTCGTGAACCTTCTCTGAACTGCCTCCACTGCAAGTATATCCCTCCTTAAATAAGGAGACCAAAACTATACGCTGTACTCCAATTGCAGCAGGGACAGTTGTGGCAGAACTTCCCTAATTTTATACTCTATCCCCCTTGCAATAAAGGCCAACATTTCATTTGCCTTCCTAATTACTTGCTGTACCTGCATGCTAATTTTTTGTGTTTCATGTACGAGGACCCCCTGATCCCACTGTACTGCAGCATTTTGTAATCTCCCCCAATTTAAATAATAATTAGCTTTTTTATTTTTCCTACCAAAGTGGATAACCTCACATTTTCCCACAGTTTAGTGCTGAGTTTCCTGATTGCAGCCTGGGTGTTGGTAGAGGGTCTGGCAGGGGTAGGGGAGGTTAGGGGAAGGAAAAGTCAAACAGGGCTACTGCTTCTGATTGCTAATGGGCCTCCCTGCAAGTTTGCATGTGTGTAGAGAGGAGAGGACAGGAGTGGATCTGACCACCACCTCCTCCACCCGTTCACGGATGAATAGCCAACACTCACCGTCAAGGCTTATACATGAAGATTAGCCTCATGGGTGAGGTGCAACACAACAGCCGGTACTCGAGAAACCTTAGCCTAGCAAAAGAAACTGCGTCTCGGGAGCGGAGAAGAAAATTGGCGAGCTGCGGGGAGGTTAAAAAAGACCCCAGAAGAGGCTTGGGGTCAGGGGCAGCACAGGCCAGCCCACACTGCGATATGTGTGCGTACTAGGTCCGTATAGTAGAGCTGGTCTCCAGTCGTCTTGGTTAACCCTTGCCACTGGACCAAGACCAAGCTCTGTCAAGCCCGTGTGGTGGCTGGTGTGCAACGGCCACCACATGTTAAGAAAGTCCATGCACAGGCATCTTCCACCCTTCAATATGCAGTTCAGGACCTGAAATATTAGGTCCTTTATTGAAACACCTGTGAACTCATTGAACTCATCCTTTTTGGCGTGAAAGCAAGTCATCCTCAATTCAAGGGACCGCCTAAGAAGAAGCAGCTTCAGCGTCTCTGGTTGCCCTGGCAACTTCAGCTTTTTGCACATGCCCAGAGAGTTTTTAAGCCCAGATTAGAAGCTCCGCGCCCCCCAGACTAACTTCGGAGAGCACTGTGCCAAATTCAGATATTTCTTTGGCGAAAGTCCCGATTTTTTTTTCTGGTGCAAACATACACATTGGCATGTGCGGGAGCCAAAAATCCAGCAAGTGGAAAATAGGGGCCTCAGACTGGTAAAAGGTGGGAAATGGTATTCCACAAGGGTCAGTGGAATTTGGACTTGGGAATCAGAAGTACAAATAAAACATTTGCAGATAATAACAAATTGGGGGTATAATTATTACTGAGGAAGATAGCGACAAAATACAGGAAGACATTAATAAAGTTACAGAATGGGCATGTAATTGGCAACTGAATTTCAATATAGATAAGCATAAGATAGTATATTTTGGAAGCAAGAGTAAGGTGGCCACATACTCCTTAGAAAATAAGGGTAGAGGAGCAAAGGGATCTAAAATGTACAGATACACAAATCTGTTGCACATCAGTAAGGCCATTGAAAAAGCAATCAATTCACTGGGGTTCATTTCTAGAGGGATAGAGTTGTAAAACAGAAAAGTTATTACACATGTATAGAACCTTGGTTAGACCACAGAGTATTGTGCACAGTTCTGGTCTCCATATTATAAAAAGGATATACAGACAATGGAGAAAGTGCATTTATATTTACATTGATGGTGCCAGAACTGAGAGGTTATACCTATCAGGAATATTAAACATGCTGGGCCTCCTTTCTCTAGGAAAGAGAAGACTGAGGGGTGACCTAATACAGAGGTCGGTAAAATTATAAAAGGATTTATTGGAGTAGACATAGAGATGTTTCCTCTTATGGGGGAGGCCAAAACAAGGGGCATAAATATAAGATAGTCACTAATAAATCCAGTAGGGAATTCAAGAGAAACATCTTTATTCAGAGAATGGTTATAATGTGGATCTCACTATCACAAAGCATAGTTGAGGTGGCTAGCATAAAGGGAAACTTGATAAACGCGAGGGATAAAGGAATAAGCACGTTATGCTGATGGGGTTAGATGAAGAGGGGTAAAGGAGGGTTGTGTGGAGCAAAACACAGGCATGGACCAGTTGGGCCGAATGGCCTGATTCTATGCTCTACATCTATAGGAAACTAAACCGACACACTGCAGTGGAAGCTTTGTATCGCTTGAGACACCTCACAATGAAGGAATGTAGCTGTCACTGGGAATGAACAGCTTGGTATTTTCAATGCCCCTCATGGATACCCCTTGATGACTACCCATGAACACAAATACACACAAGTTGAAGTTTTTTAATTACTTGGGCCATTATCTCAGAGTTAGTTGGCTGTTAGTTAGATTAATAATTGATTTGAAGTAGGAATTAATCCAAGTGTTTTGGGTAGATTGGGTGACCGCTTTGTGGAGCTCCTCCGTTCAGTTCGCAAGTGTGACCCTGAGCTTCCGGTCACCAGCCACTTTAATTCTTCACTCCATTCCCACTCTGACATCTCCGTCCTCAGTATCCTACACTGTTCCAATGAAGCTCAACTCAAGCTCGAGGAACAGCTCATCTTTCGTTGAGGCACTTTACAGCCTTCTGCACTCAACATTGAATTTAACAATTTGAGAGCGTAGCCGCTATCAATCTCTGGCTCCCTTCCCCCACCCTCCATTTAGAGCAGTCTTTGGTCAGGAATCCCAGGTATCAGTGGGGATGTTACATTTTATCAAGGAGGCTTTGAGGGTGTAGGAGCTCCGAGTAGAGCGCTTGCTTTGGGAGTCTTGTGTCAGGCATGCGAACAATGTGGCCCGCCCAACGGAGCTGGTCGGGTGTGGTCAGTGTTTCTATACTGGGGATGTTGGCCTGATCGAGAACACTGGCGCGTCTGTCCTCCCAGGAGATTTGCAGGATCTTGCGGAGACATCGTTGGTGGTATTTCTCCTGCGATTTGAGGTGTCTACTGTATATGGTCCACGTCTCTGAGCCATACAGGAGGGTGGACATCACTGCAGCCCTGTAGACCATGAGCTTGGTGCCAGATTTGAGGGCCTGATCTTCGAAAAACTCCTCAGGTGGCTGAAGGATGCGTTGGCGCACTGGAGGTGGTGTTCATTATTCCGCCATTCACACACTATTTTGACTAATGTTTTTCTAACTCCTGTCATTACCATTTGAATTTGGGCCATCACCCCTTTTTGTCTCTCCAATCTCTCCTGTCTTCCAACCTATCACAGACCTTTCCTTTTGTTTTCTTCCCCCTCCCCCTTTCCGTGCTTGTTAAGAATCCGTTCTTTCTGAACACCCTCCAGTCAGACAAAGGGTCATCGACCAGAAATGTTCACTCTGCTTCCTCTCCACAGATGCTGCCTGACCTGCTGAGATTTCCAGCAACTTCTGTTTTTATTCTCCATATTAGTTGTGTTGAAAACAATGTACCTGGAAGTGCTGTCCTGGAATGTATTGTGAGTTAGCAGAAGAGTTCGTCTTTATAGAATACAGAATAATTTTAAAACTCAGCAGGCCCCAAACTTTCTCCCTCTTTCTCCTGAAACCAACATCTGGGAGACCCTGGCCAAAGACCACCCTAAGTAGAGGAAGTGCATCGGGAGGGCCTCGAGTCTCATCGCCGAGAGCACGCAGAAATCAAGCGCAGGCAGCGGAAAGAGGGTACGGCAAACCAGTCCCACCTCGAGTCTCATCGCCGAGAGCACGCAGAAATCAAGCGCAGGCAGTGGAAAGAGCGTACGGCAAACCAGTTCCACCCACCCTTTACCTCAACGACTATCTGTCCCACCTGTGACAGGGACTGTGGTTCTCATATTGGACTGTTCAGCCACCTAAGAACTCATTTTTAGAGTGGAAGCAAGTATTCCTCGATTCCGAGGGACTGCCGATGATGATACTAATGTAGGTTACAGTTTTAAGTATGCCTTGAACTAATAACCTTTCTTCACGTGTGACCCAAGGCATGGGTGCTGACAAGATATTTATCGATAGGGAGAGGGACATCTCAGCTGTTCTCCTGACATTCACATACATGCAATTAAAGTGGACAGCTATCAAATCTAATTTCCCCCTTCTTCCTCCCTAACTGTGGCAAAAGCAGTGCTCATAGTATCAAGTCCTGTGTAAGATCAACTAACCAAGGATTAAACTAGGGACTTTCGAGATCTGTACTGCTCAGTACCAAACTAGACTATGCATGCACGCATTGTACCATATCTTACAACAGCTAATAGCCTTCAGAAACAATAACCGGTAAGCAGTATTTTTGAACAAATCTTATAAAAGAGTTTTGTTTTAAAAATTGGACGCGTTTATTTCTACCGCCAAAATGGCCAACGTGCTCCACCATTTGTTTCTGATTGGTCCCCTTGGAGGATAAGCCACACCCTGAAGTTTCACAGGAACGTATAACTGGAACCGCCCATCCCAACTGACATTGCAAATTGTAACTCGAACCACTTTGACTTCCTGAAGCGACAGAGGACAGTACTCCCCAGAAGACAGCAAGGACCAGCTAAAGTGATTTACCCTAGTCCAAATACATCCCTCCCCCAGCCCAAGTGCATACCTCCCCCAGCTTAAGTGCGTGCCTCCCCCAACCCAAGTGCCTTACTCCAGTCCAAGTGCATCCCTCCCCAGCCAAAGTGCCTTGTCCCAGCGCAAGTGCATCATGCCCTCACCATAGATGGGGAACTGTGTATGCATTGTGTACGGATTGTTAATGGGTTTATTGGATATGAAGTGAACAGTGACAGTGTGGTGACTTCTGGATATCATCCACACCACGATGTCCCTTGTAGGGGGTTGAAGAACGTGATCTGTCTTCCCCGAGCTCCCGAGCTCTCCTCCACCTACCTCCCCCCCCCCCCACCACCCGTGTCTCTCTTATCCCTCTCCCAGCGCCTCTCTTCCCCCTCCCGCCTCTCTCACCAACCCCCACCCCGAGCCGCTCTCTTCCCCCACCCCAAAGCCTCTCTTTCCACCGCCCCCATCCTCTCTCCCTCTCTTCTCCCCGCCGCCGCCCCCCCCCTCCCCAGCCTCTCCCCCGCTCCTATCCCCACCCCCAGCCTCTCTCCCTCTCCTCCCCCCCACCCCCCAAGCCCCTCTCCCTCGCCTCCCCACCGCCCCCCAACCTCTCCTCCCCCGGCCACCCTCCTTCCCCCCCACCCCCCAAGACCCTCTCCCTCTCCTCCCCTCCAGCCTCTCACTCTCCCCTCTCCCCCAGCCACTCGCTCTCCCCACCCCACCCCACCCCCCGCCTCTCTCTCTCTCTCATCCACCCTCCCCCCCCTCCCCCTCCCCCAGCCTCTCCCTCTCTTTTCACCCTCCCTTCAGCCTCTTTCCCTCTCCGTCACCCCCAGCCTCTCTCACTTCCCTCCATCCCCCAGCCTCTCTCCCTCTCAGCTCTCCCTCTCTGCCCCCGCCACCTCTCTCCATCTCCCCCCCACCTCCAGCCTCTCTCCCTCTCCTCTCCCCTCCCATCCCAGCCTCTTCCCTTCTCCTCTCCCCCCGCCCGCCTCTCCCCCTCTCCTCTCCTCTTACATCTCCAGCCTCTCTCTCTTTCTCCTCTTCCCCCTCCCTCCTCTCTTCCTCTCCTCCCCCCCCACCCGCTCTCCCTCTCCTCTCTCTTCCCCCCCTCCATCCCAGCCTTTCTCCCTCTCCTTGCCCCCCCAACACCCCAGCCGCTCGCTCTCTCCTCTTCCTCTCCTCCCCCCTTCCTCTCCCCCTCTCCTCTCCCACCCCCCAGCCTCACTCCTCCCCCTATCCCCCAGCGCCTCCTCTTCCCCCCCCCAACCTCTCTCTCTCCTCTTCCCCCCTCCCAGCCTCTCTTCCCCTCCCCCGCAACCTCTCTCTCCTCTTCCCCCCTCCTCCAACCTCTCTCTCTCTCCTCTTCCCCCCCCCCCGCTCTACCTCTCCTCGCCCACACCCCCAGCCTCTCTTCCTCTCTTCTACCCCCAGCCTCTTTCCCTCTCCTCTACCCCCCCCCCCCCACACCCAATCCGCTCTCCGTCTCCTCTCTCTTCGCCCCCAGCCTCTCTCCCTCTCCTCTCCATCCCCACCACCTCTCCTCTCTCTTCTCCTCTCCCCCCCCCCCCTCACACCTCTCCTCTCTCTTCCCCGCCCCCCACCCCTCCAGCCTCTCTCTCACCACCGGGCCCAGGACCGCCGCTATCGGGCCCATGCCAGCAGGAGGAGAGTGAGTCGGAGCCTCAGGTCCTGCTTCTTGGCACCACGTGGATGGAATGATTCGGCCGGGATGGGGGCGGGGCTTGTCGCCTGTCAGTCATTAAAGTGCAGTACAGGCAGGGGGGAGGGTTGGACAGACACCTGTCAAAAAAAGTGCAGTACAAATAGTTACATCGTTAAAAATCAGTAGTTTCTACAATTTTGTTCACATTAGAATTAACTTATGGCGTCTGTGACTACAAAGACATTTGTTCTGTAATAAGAATTTTGAACTTTAAAAAGAAAGTTGTGATTTGAAGGACAAATATAAACTAAAAATACCAAGGCCATCATATTTCGATATAAATTACATCTCCAATAAGCTTTTGGAAAAACGAACAAGTCATTAAAGAGGCTGCCAATGAATTTCTAATAAAACAGGACCTTTCACCCAAGTCAGTGAATCAGAAAAGGTAAAATTTAGCATTTATATATTTTTTGTATTCATCATGGGATGGGGGCGTCGCTTGCTAGGCCATCATTTATTGCTCATCCCTAATGGCCCTTGAGAATGAGGTACTGAGCCACCTTCTTGAACCGCTGCAGTCTGTGCAGTAAAGATACACCCACAGTGCTGTTAGATAGGGAGTGCCAGCATTTTGACCCAGCGACGATGAAGGAACAGTGATATATTTCCAAGTCAAGATGGTGTGTGACTTGGATAGGAACTTGGAGGTGTGGTGTTCCCATGCTCCTGCTGCCCTGTCCTTCTAGGTGGTAGAGGTCACGGGTTTGGGAGGTGCTGTCGTAGAAGCTGGGAAATGTTGGGGAAGTCTAGAACCAGGGGTCACAGTCTAAGGATAAGGCGTAAGCCATATAGGACCGAGATGAGGAGAAACTTCTTCACCCAGAGAGTGGTGAACCTGTGGAATTCTCTACTACAGAAAGTTGTTGAGGCCAATTCACTAAATATATTCAAAAAGGAGTTAGATATAGTCCTTACTACTAGGGGGATCAAGGGGTATGGCGAGAAAGCAGGAATGGGGTACTGAGGTTGCATGTTCAGCCATGAACTCATTGAATGGCGGTGCAGGCTCAAAGGGCAGAATGGCCTACTCCTGCACCTATTTTCTATGTTTCTAAGCCTTGGTGAGTTGCTGCAGTGCAGCTTGTAGAAAGTACACGGTGTGCCGGTGATGGAGGGAATGAATGTTTAAGATGGTGGATGGGGTGCCAATCAAGCAGACTGCTTTGTCCTGAATGGTGTTGAGCTTCTTGAGTGTTGTTAGAGTTGCACTTATCCAGGCAAATGGAGAGTATTCCATCACACTCCTGACTTGTGCCTTGTAGATGGTGGAAAGGCTTTGGGGGAGTCAGGAGGTGAGACACTCGCCGCAGAATACCCAGCCTTTGACCTGTTCTTATAGCCATAGTATTTATGTGGCTGGTCCAGTTAAATTTCTGCTCAATGGTGACCCCCAAGATGTTCATGGTGGGGAATTCAACGATGGTAATGCCACTGGCGGAGCAGGCTCGAAGGGCCGTATAGTCTACTCCTGCTCCTATTTCTATCTTATGATTGAAGGTGGTTAGACTATCTCTTGTTGGAGATGGCTATTACCTGGCACTTGTGTGGCACAAATGTTACTTGCCACTTATCAGCCCAAGCCTGAATGTTGTCCAGGTCTTGCTGCATGCTGCCACAGACTCCTTCATTATCGGAGGAGATGCTAATGGAGCTGGACTCATCAGCGAACATCCCCACTTCTCATCTTATGATGGAGAGAAGGTCACTGATGAAGCAGCTGAAGATGATTGGGCTTAGGATACCTCTCTGAGCCTGCAGCGATGTCCTAGGGCTGAGATGACTGGCCTCCTACAACCACAACCATCTTCCTTTGTGCTAGGTATGACTCCAGCCAGTGAAGAGTTTTCTCCGATTAAATTTTAGTAAGGCTCCTTGATGCAACACTTGGTCAAAATGCTGCCTTGATGTCAAGGGCAGTCACTGTCACCTCACCTCTGGAATATAGCTCTTTTGTCCATGTTTCGACCAAGGCTGTAATGAGCTTTGGAGCTGAGTGGTCTTGGCAGAAACTAAACTGAGCATCGGTGGGCAGGTTATTGGTGAGTTGATGACACCTTCCTTCCATGCCGATGATTCTGAGAGTAGACTAACAGAGCAGTATTTGGCCAGATTGGATTTGTCATGTTTTTTGTGAACAGATCATACCTGGGCAATTTTCTAATTTGTCGGGTAGATGCCAGTTTGTAGCTGTATTGGAACAGTTTGGCTAGAGGCACGGCTAGATCTGGAGCACATCTTCAGCACTACAGCAGGGATATGGAGTGAATCGAATTGGCCGAAGACTGGATTCTATGATGGTGGAGGCCTCCACAGGAGGCCGAGATGGATCATCAACTCGGCATTTCTGGCTGAAGATAGTTGCAAATGCTTCAGCCTTGTCTTTTGCACTCACATACTGGGCTCTGCCATCATTGAGGATGGGAGCTGCCTCCTCCCGTTAGTGGTTTAATTGTCTATCATCATTCACGATTGGATGTGGCAGGATTGCAGAGCTTTGATCTTGTCTGTTAGTTGTGGAATCCTTAGCTCTGTCTATAGCATTCTGCTTCCACTGTTTAACATACATATAGTCCTGTGTTGTAGCTTCACCAGGTTTGCACCTCATTGTTAGCTATGCCTCGTGCTTCACCCCTCATTCAACTAGGGTTGGTAGGAAAAATAAAAACCCAGATTTGTTTTTAAATAGCAAGAGTCTGAGAAATGTTGGTATTCAAAAGGATCACCAGTAACCTAACTGACAAGGACCCTTGCATTGCCAATTAGGTAAGCTTTACATGGATTACTTCACTGAATTATTAACGGCAGCTTGGCACGTTATCAGATTGCCCTGTTAATATGTACTATCAGGATTTAAATGGTGTAGAAAGTGACAAAAGCAGAAATTATATCTTTTCATACTGTGTGAATGAAGGAAAATGTTTTAAGAACATAACATAAGAAATAGAAGCAGGAGTAGGCCATTTGGCCCTTCGAGCCTGCTTCGCCATTCAATAAGATCATGGCTGATCTGATCATGGGCTCAGCTCCGCTTCCCATAACTCTTTACTCCCTTATCGCTAAAAAATCTGTCTAACACCACCTTAAATATATTCAATGACACAGACTCCACAGCTCTCTGGGGCAGAGAATTCCGCAGATTTACAATCCTCTGAGAGAAGAAATTCCTCCTCATCTCAGTTTTAAATGGACAGCCCCTTATTCTGAGACTATGCCTCCTAGTTCTAGATTCGCCTATGAGTGGGGAAATATCCTCTCTGCGTCTACCTTGTCGAGCCCCCTCATTATCTTATATATTTCATTCTTCTTAACTCCAATGAGTATAGGCCCAACTTACTCAACCTATCTTCATAAGTCAACCCCCTCATCTCCGGAATCAACCTAGTGAACCTTCTCTAAACTGCCTCCAATGCAAGTATATCCTTTCTTAAATAAGAAGACAAAAACTGTACACAGTACTCTAAGTGTGGCCTCACCAATACCCTGTACAGTTGTAGCAGGACTTCTCTGCTTTTATACTCCATGCCCCTTGAAATAAAGGTCAACATTCCATTTGCCTTCCTGAATACTTGCTGTACCTGCATACTAACCTTTTGTGTTTTATGTAAAAGGATCCCCTTTGTACTCCAGAGTATTTAAATTTTTCTCCATTTAAATAATAATTTGCTTTTTTTATTTTTTCTGCCAAAGTGGATAACCTCACACTTTCCCATACTCCATCTGCCAAATATTTGCCCACTCATTTAGCCTTTGCAGACTTTTTGTGTCCTCCTCACAATTTGCTTTCAACCCATCTTTGTATCATCAGCAAACTTGGCTACATTACACTTGGTCCCTTCATCCAAGTCATTAATATAGATTGTAAATAGTTGAGGCCTCAGCACTGATCCCTGTGGCACCCCACTAGTTACTGTTTGCCAACCGGAAAATAACCCATTTATCCCGACTCTTTGTTTTCTGTTAGTTAGACAATCCTCAATCCATGCTAATATATTACCCCCAACCCTGTGAACTTTCATCTTGTGCAGTAACTTTTTATGTGTCACCTTATCGAATGCCTTCTGGAAATCCAAATACACCACATCCACTGGTTCCCCTTATCCACCCTCCTTAAAGAACTCCAGCAAATTTGTCAAACAGGATTTCCCTTTCATAAAACCATGCTGACTCTGCTACATGTATAACCTTTCTTACATACAGGTGATATCCTATCTTCCGCAGTAGTTGGATTCCCAGTTACTGAAACAGCTTGATTGCTTCTGATGGGCTCCCTTCCTATACTACCAATTCCTATTCAAATTTGCTAGTTTTGCTGACCAAGATAGGGAAAGAGTGCTGTTTCTAGTACCAGTTAAGGAATTGTTTTCCAAGAGAGGGCTATACTATATTTACATGCTCCTCTTGAGTTAATTTTTTGCCTTCCTAGTGTTACTATGATCAGTTAGTTAGTACAGGTACTGTTATTGTCGCTTTTATATTATTTCTAATGTTATGGTTTTCCATTGTAAATGTTAATATAAAAAATACAAAATGTTTGTTATATCTAAAGTGTTTGTTTTAAAAATTACAGGCAATAACAATTTGAAACTATTTATTTTAGCCAAATGCCTGTAAGATTAATTCAGTGCAAATAAAATAAAATAAAATCCAGTTGCATCAGAAGAAATTTCTTTTAGTTGGCTGTTAATGAGCAAGTAGCAGAATGATTACAGGATAAGAAGTGTTGGCAAAAGCTGGTTTATTAAAATACTGGCTACACTCAGGCATCCCAAGACAGCAGTTGCTGCTCGTCACTCATGCTCACAAGAGCAATTGCTTCTTAAATTTAGTGAATCATGCAGTAAGGAACTTGTCAGTCATCTCCCACAGATTCTTTTGGAATCACTAACTGAAAAAATTTCATTGGATTAAAGTTAATGCTTGGTTACATTTCAACAGCTCTGCATGTGAACAATGCATCTCTTACCTTGACAAGCTCCCGTTCGGATATTGGGAATAAAGCCACGTCGACATGGTTGCGGCTGGGCGGGACACATCTCACAGGGATGTCCCCAAGCTCGTCCAACTGTTGCACAGCAAAGGGTTTTGGTGCAGACAATGCCGGTCAGTTGCCCTTGACACATTTGGTTGTTTACTGATGTGAAACATGGTCCAGTTCTGTAATCTAAAATAAAAAAGATATTATTAGAATATACCACAATAGTGAAAAAATTATCTTTCGTAATATCTACAGTATTTACCTGTAAGTTCAATGACAGGAAATTGTTTCTTGTTTAGTAAGTACGTAGTTTAATTTAACATATTCACAATCCGCCATTAACAAGGAACCATTAACAAAATGTATTAATATCTATTATAATACTTATATTGATATTAGTGCAACAATACATTACTGATACACTTGGTCACTTCTGGATCCAGGTAAAAAGACGACGACAAAGCTCTTCACAATTGCAAGATTCCATAGAAACATAGAAAATAGGTGCAGGAGTAAGCCATTCGGCCCTTCGAGCCTGCACCGCCATTCAATGAGTTCATGGCTCAACATGCAACTTCAGTACCCCATTCCTGCTTTCTCACCATACCCCTTGACCCCTCTAGTAGTAAGGACTACATCTAACTCCTTTTTGAATATATTTAGTAAACTGGCCTCAACAACTTTCTGTGGTAGAGAATTCCACAGGTTCACCACTCTCTGGGTGAAGAAGTTTCTCCTCATCTCGGTCCTAAATGGCTTACCCCTTATCCTTAGACTGTGTCCCCTGGTTCTGGACTTCCCCAACATTGGGAACATTCTTCCTGCATCTAACCTGTCTAAACCCGTCAGAATTTTAAATGTTTCTATGAGATCCCCTCTCATTCTTCTGAACTCCAGTGAATACAAGCCCAGTTGATCCAGTCTTTCTTGATATGTCAGTCCTGCCATCCCGGGAATCAGTCTGGTGAACCTTCGCTGCACTCCCTCAATAGCAAGAATGTCCTTCCTCAAGTTAGGAGACCAAAACTGTACACAATACTCCAGGTGTGGCCTCACCAAGTCCCTGTACATCTGTAGTAACACCTCCCTGCCCCTGTACTCAAATCCCCTCGCTATGAAGGCCAACATGCCATTTGCTTTCTTAACCGCCTGCTGTACCTGCATGCCAACCTTCAATGACTGATATACCATGACAACCAGGTCTCGTTGCACCTCCCCTTTTCCTAATCTGTCACCATTCAGTTAATAGTCTGTCTCTCTGTTTTTACCACCAAAGTGGATAACCTCACATTTATCCACATTATACTTCATCTGCCATGCATTGGCCCACTCACCTAACCTATCCAAGTCACTGCAGCCTCATAGCATCCTCCTCGCAGCTCACACTGCCACCTAACTTAGTGTCATCTGCAAATTTGGAGATACTACATTTAACTCCTCGTCTAAATCATTAATGTACAATGTAAACAGCTGGGGCCCCAGCACAGAACCTTGCGGTACCCCACTAGTCACTGTCTGCCATTCTGAAAGTACCCATTTACTCCTACTCTTTGCTTCCTGTCTGCCAACCAGTTCTCAATCCACGTCAGCACACTACCCCCAATCCCATGTGCATTAACTTTGCACATTAATCTCTTGTGTGGGACCTTGTCGAAAGCCTTCTGAAAGTCCAAATACACCACATCAACTGGTTCTCCCTTGTCCACTCTACTGGAAACATCCTCAAAAAATTCCAGAAGATTTGTCAAGCATGATTTCCCTTTCACAAATCCATGCTGACTTGGACCTATCATGTCATCTCTTTCCAAATGCACTGCTATGACATCCTTAATCATTGATTCCATCATTTTACCCACTACCGATGTCAGGCTGACCAGTCTATAATTCCCAGTTTTCTCTCTCCCTCCTTTTTTAAAAAGTGGGGTTACATTGGCTACCCTCCACTCCATAGGAACTGATCCAGAGTCTATGGAATGTTGGAAAATGACTGTCAATGCATCCGCTATTTCCAAGGCCACCTCCTTAAGTACTCTGGGATGCAGTCCATCAGGCCCTGGGGATTTATCGGCCTTCAATCCCATCAATTTCCCCAACACAATTTCCTGACTAATAAGGATTTCCCTCAGTTCCTCCTTCCTACTAGACCCTCTGACCCCTTTTATATCCGGAAGGTTGTTTGTGTCCTCCTTAGTGAATACCGAACCAAAGTACTTGTTCAATTGCTCTGCCATTTCTTTGTTCCCCATTCTGACTTCCCCTGATTCTGACTGCAGGGGACCTACATTTGTCTTTACTAACCTTTTTCTCTTTACATATCTATAGAAACGTTTGCAGTCCGTCTTAATGTTCCCTGCAAGCTTCCTCTCTATTTTCCCTGCCCTAATCAAATCCTTTGTTCTCCTCTGCTGAGTTCTAAATTTCTCCCAGTCCCCGGGTTCGCTGCCATTTCTGGCCAATTTGTATGCCACTTCCTTGGCTTTAATACTATTCCTGATTTCCCTTGATAGCCACGGTTGAGCCACCTTCCCTTTTTTATTTTTACGCCAGACAGGGATGTACAATTGTTGTAGTTGATCCATGCGGTCTCTAAATGTCTGCCATTGCCCATCCACAGTCAACCCCTTAAGTATCATTCGCCAATCTATCCTAGCCAATTCACGCCTCATACCTTCAAAGTTACCCTTCTTTAAGTTCTGGGCCATGGCCTCTGAATTAACTATTTCATTCTCCATCCTAATGTAGAATTCCACCATACTGTGATCACTCTTCCCCAAGGGACCTCGCACAACGAGATTGCTAACTAATCCTCTCTCATTACACAACACCCAGTCTAAGTTGGTTCCTCGACATATTGGTCAGAAAACCATCCCTTATGCACCCCAGGAAATCCTCCTCCACCGTATTGCTTCCAGTTTGGTTAGCCCAATCTATATGCATATTAAAGTCACCCATGATAACTGCTGCACCTTTATTGCATGCACCCATAATTTCCTGTTTGATGCCCTCCCCAACATCACTACTATTGTTTGGAGGTCTGTACACAACTCTCACTAACGTTTTTTGCCCTTTGGTGTTCTGCAACTCTACCCATATAGATTCCACATCATCCAAGCTAATGTCCTTCCTAACTATTGCATTAATCTCCTCTTTAACCAGCAATGCTACCCCACCTCCTTTTCCTTTTATTCTATCCTTCCTGAATGTTGAATACTCCTGGATGTTGAGTTCCCAGCCCTGATCATCCTGGAGCCACGTCTCTGTAATCCCAATCACATCATATCTGTTAACATCTATTTGCATAGTTAATTCATCCACCTTATTACAGATACTCCTTGCATTAAGACACAAAACCTTCAGGCTTGTTTTTTTTAATCACCCTTTGTCCTTTTAGAATTATGATGTAGTGTGGCCCTTTTTGTTCCTTGCCTTTGTTTACTCAGCCTTCCACTATTGCTTTTTACCTTTCTACCATCTGTTTCTGACTCCATATTACTTTGCCCTGTCTCGCTGCATAGGTTCCCATCCCCCTGCCATATTAGTTTAAAGACTCCCGAACTGCATTAGCAAATGTTATCCCTAGGACATCAGTTCCAGTCCTGCCCAAGTGCAGACCGTCCCTTTTGTACAGGTCCCACTTCCCCCACAGAACTGGTTCCAATGTCCCAGGAATTTGAATCCCTCCCTCTTGCATCACTGCTCAAGCCACGTATTTATTCTAACTATCCTGCTCCCTTCTACTCTGATTAGCACGTGGCACTGGTAGCAATCTAGAGATTACTACCTTTGAGGTCCTACTTTTTAATTTAACTCCTAGCTCCCTAAATTCAGCTTGTAGGACTTCTTCCCGCTTCTTACCTATATCGTTGGTACCTACATGTACCACGACAACTGGCTGTTCACCCTCCCTCTCCAGAATGCTCTGTAGCCGCTCCGAGACATCCTTGACCCTTGCACCAGGGAGGCAACATACCATCCTGGAGTCTCGGTTGCGGCCGCAGAAACTCCTATCTATTCCCCTTACAATCGAGTCCCCTATCACTATAGCTCTCCCACTCTTTTTCCCGCCTTTCTGTGCAGCAGAGCCACCCATGGTGCCATGAACCTGGCTGCTGGTGCCTTCCCCTTGTACGTTATCTCCCCCAACAGTATCCAAAACGGTATATTCCAATGTTAACAGCAACACTATCTAGTAAGTCAGTGAATGCGTAGAAAGGAAAGCAGAGGAAATGTTTCAGAGGCAGACGTACTAAGGTAGAGGTGGAGGTGGCAATGTTATGGAGATGGCAAGTAGGCAGTGTTTGTGATAGGAAGAATATGGGGTCTGATGCTCAATGTGGGGTCAAATAGGGTACCGAGACTGGAGACAGTCTGTTCAGCCAATGACAGTGGCCGAGGAGGAGAATGGAGTTGGTGGCAAGGGAATGGAATTTTTAAATGGATGAAAATAGTGTGGTCAACGGACGTTCCATCCATCCATGGGCCCTTCGGAAACTGGCCTGGGCTGGGACCCAATGTATCTGGGACGTGACTAAATTTCCTTGCTTTACACTGCACTCCTGGTCAACTTACACTGGAAATGCACCACTAGCCCCAAGGAAAAATACAGGAATCCTGCCAGGGACACACTAAAATTATTTAAATGACTCTAAACCTATAAAATACTCCAGGTTCAGCAGTAGATAAGTTGGATAGGCACAAAATCTGCCCCACCGACTTCCTGCCTGGACTCCCCAAAGCGAAAAATCCTAGGTAGATTTTTTTCAAAATTTAATTGCAATATGATTCTTAAACTATTTCAAATATTCCACAGAATAAATAATTACAGTTTATAAGCATGAGATGTCACTTCATGTTGGATCAACTCATTAAAAATAGAATTAATGGTTAACCTTGACATGTCATAGAAACATATTCTGAAACTTGCTACAGAATGGAAAACCTTGAAAATAATGAAGTGCCTTCTGGTTTTTAAGGCAGTCTTACAACCACAGACTATCAAAATTCTAAAAAAAAAACAACAATGATCAGATGTTAGGGATAATATGACAATTTGGATTGTTTTTCTACCTTTTACATAAGAACGTAAGAATTTCTAGGCAGTTTAATTGGAAATACTGAATAACATGCTAACAATGAAACTTTTTTTGGTAAAATGTAATACATAATATACTAGAATTAAAGTTATAGTTCAGAAATACATGTTACAAAGTTTAAATTCCACAATACATCCAAAAAAAATTAATTAATAATGAGCGTAACATTATTTCACATTCATGCTGCCCTCCAAGGTGAAAGTTTATAAAAATGCTCACTGCCACGATTGTGATCGTTTACTCTGATTTTCTAGTCCAAACAAAATAAATGTGAGCATCCCTGATTTACATTGCTCCAACATTGTCAGTCGTGTATTCAGCTACCTAGATCTTTAAGTTCCTCCTGAAATTTCTCCACCTCTCTATCCTCCTTTAAGACGCTCCTTAAAAACTACCTCTTTTGGTCACCTGTCCTAATATCTTTCTTTGTGGCTCAGTGTCAAAGTTTGTTTGATAATGCTCCTGTGAAGCACCTTGGGACATTTTACTATGTTAAATTTGCTATTTAAGTGCAAGCAGTTGTTGTTAGGAGGGAGTGGCTATCTAAGTCCCCAACATTGACTCCAGACCACAAGAAGTCTCATGACATCAGGACAAACATGGACAAGCAAATAGAAGAATATGTTGATCGGGTTAGATAAAGAGGGGTAGAAGGTGGCTTGTGTGGAGCATAACCATTGGCATAGATCTGTTGGACTGCATGGCCTGTTTCTGTGCTGTAAATAATTTGTAATACTTTGTGTAATGTCCTTATTCTACCGTATGAAACCACACGAGGCACATTTTGGGGACAAGGTCACTCTGTGACCTTAACTCTTTATTCACAGGACTCGCAAGACGATGACCCTGCGTGGGACCTCCCTTTTTATACCTGTGTGATCAGGTAAGGAGCGACTCCCACAAGTTCAGCCCTTGTGGTCAAGGTGTGCATCTAGGTTGAGTGTATACAGTAATACAGTGGTGTTACATTGTGGTTACATACATGACATCACCTCCCCGCCCCGCCCCGCCCCCCGCCCCCTCCCAAGTCTTACTGGGATCATAGGTTTAGTCTTTCAGGTGGTCTACGCTCCCTTGTGGAGCGCCGCAGTTGGGGCTCTGGTTGTTGGACACTGGCGTGAGTGTCTGTCACCTGTGGTGATTCCAGCCTGTCCAGGATGACCACAGGGACTGTGCATTCTTCCGATTGCTCTTGTTGCTCGTTCACTGGCGGTGTTGTGAGCTCCATCTCATGGTCTTCTTCAGGTTCCTCCGTGTCGATGCTGAACCTTTTTTTTTTACTTGGTCCAGATGCTTACGGCATATCTGGCCATTGTTGAGTTTTACCATGATGACCCTATTCCCCTCTTTGTCAATTACAGTGCCTTCAAGCCATTTGGGCCCCATGGCGTGATTGAGGACGAATACAGGATCATTTTTTTCTATACATCTCCCCCTCGAATTACGGTCATGGTACTCGTTTTGTGACTTGCGCTTGCCCTTAACTATGTCGGTCAGGACTGGGTGAATGAGGGACAACTGAGTTTTGAGTGTCCGTTTCATTAGTAGCTCTGCGGGCGGGACCCCCCGTGAGCGAGTGCGGTCAGGATCTATAGGCCAACAGGAGGCGCGATAGACAGCATTGTAGGGAGGGTCCTTGAATCCTGAGCATACCTTGTTTAATGATTTGGACCGCACGTTGGAGGCCGGCTTGAACGGCGCAGTCCTGACGTGGTTGATGCCATAAACTCTCGGAATTCGTAGCTTGTGAAACATGGGCCATTATCACTAGCCAGGATGTCAGGCAAGCCATGGGTTGCAAAGATCGCACGTAGGCTTTCCACGGTGGTGGATGAGGTGCATGAATTCAGATTGATGCACTCGATCCATTTCGAGTACGCATCTACCACAATAAGGAACATATTTCCCATGAACGGACCCGTGTAGTCAACATGAATGTGTGACCATGGCCTAGTGGGCCAGGGCCACGGGCTGAGCGGGGCCTCACTGGGGGCATTATCCAGCTGGGCACACGTCGTGCACCTGTGAACACAGTGTTCCAGGTTTGAATCAACTCCAGGCCACCAAACGTGTGACCGGGCAATGGCCTTCCTCAGCACAATGCCTGGGTGCTCGCTGTGGAGTTCCCTGATGAATGCCGCCCTGCCCTTCTGGGGCATAACTACCCGGCTGCCCCATAGTAGGCAGTTGGCTTGGATGGAGAGCTCATCCATCCATCTGTGGAACGGTCTGACCTCCTCAGGGCATGCTCCGTGAGCAGGTGCCCAATCCCCAGTCAGGACACATTTCTTAATCAGGGATAGGAGGGATCTCTGTTTGTCCAGATTCTGATCTGGCGGACTGTGATGGGGGAACCTGCGCTGTCAAAGGCATCGACAGCCATGACCATTTCGGCGCTTTGCTCCGCTGCCCCCTCAGTGGTGGCCTGCTGAGCGCGTCAGCGCAATTTTCAGTGCCAGGCCGGTGTCGGATGGAGTAGTCATAAGCAGCCCGCATGAGAGCCCATCGCTGTATGCGGGCTGATGCGTTGGCACTGATAGCCTTGCTGTCTGACAACAGGGATGTTAATGGCTTGTGGTCCGTCTCTAATTCAAACTTCCTACCAAAGAGGTACTGATGCATTTTTTTTTACACCAGACACACATGCAAGCGCTTCCTTCTCGACCATCCCATATCCCCGTTCTGCTTGAGAGCGCGACCTGGAGCATAAGCCACAGGTTGTAGTTGACCCTCAGCATTGCCCTGCTGCAACACGCACCCAACCCCATAGGACGATGCATCACATGTCAGAACCAATTTTTTTTTTTTTACAGGGGTCGTACAGAGTCAACAACTTGTTTGAACAAAGCAGGTTTCGCGCCTGATCAAAAGCCCGTTCCTGACAGTCCCCCCAAAACCAATTGCAACCTTTACACAGGAGCACGTGTAGCGGCTCCAATAACGTGCTCAAGTTCGGCAGAAAGTTCCCGAAATAGTATAACAGTCCCAGGAATGAACACAATTCCGATGTGTTGCAGGGCCTGGGTGCTCATCGAATCGCCTCTGTTTTGGATTAGGTGGGCCGAATCCCATCTGCAGCAACCCTCCTGCCCAGAAACTCAACCTCAGGAGCTAAGAACGCACATTTAGACTTCTTCTTGAGTCGCAGGCCTACCCGGTCCAGTTGGCGTAGCACCTCCTCCAGGTTGTGGAGGTGTTCCTCGGTGTCTCGACACGTGATGAGGATGTCGTCCTGGAATACGATCGTTCCAGGAATGGATTTAAGCAGGCTTTCCATGTTTCGTTGAAAAATCGCGGCCGCTGATCGAATGCCAAACAGGCACCTGTTATAAACGAACAGTCCCTTGTGCGTGGTGATGGTGGTCAGTAGTTTAAATTCGTCGGCCAGTTCCTGGGTCATATAGGCTGAAGTGAGGTCCAACTTGGTGAACAGCTTGCCACCTGCCAGTGTGGCGAAGAGGTCCTCCGCTCTCGGGAGCGGATATTGATCTTGTAGAGACATTCGATTGCTGGTGGCCTTGTAGTCACCACAGATCCTGACAGAGCCATCCGCTTTTAGGACGGGAACGATGGGGCTCGTCCAGTCGCTGAATTCAACAGGCGAGATGATGCCCTCTCTCAACAGCCGGTCCAATTCGTTCTCGATCTTTTCCCGCATCACATACGGCACGCTCTGGCTTTGTAGTGCATTGGCCTGGCGTCCGGGGTGATGTGTATCACTACTTTAGTGCCTTTGAAAGTCCCGACGGCAGGTTGGAATAGTGAATCGAATTGTTGTTGGTCTTGTGAGCACGAACTTCGCTCCACAGATGACATTGCGTGAACATTCCCCCCATCTCAGCTAACCAGCTCCTCCCCAACAGTGCGGACCATTGCCCAGGACAATCCAGAGCGGCAGCCAATTCACTAACCCATTGTGTGTGACAGCCAACATTGCACTCCGAGCACCGGAATGATTTCTTTAGTGTAAGTCTGTAATTGTGTCTCAATACGTGCTAATTTGGGTCTACTGGCTTTAAGTGGCCATAGCTTCTCAAATTGCTGAACGCCCATGAGTGACTGGCTGGCCCCAGTGTCCAGCTCCATGCGTACTGGGATACTGTTGAATAAAACCGTCATCATCATTGGTGGCGTTTTGGTGTATGATCTGTGAATATTCGCCACATGGACCCACTGAACCTCGGCGTTCATCGATTTGCCCCAAAAGTCATCCTGCCTCAAAGAACCTTCTTCTGGTCCATCCGCCTCATATTGGTCTGGTTACAGACTTCCTGCACATTCGAGCTAAGTGGCCACTGAGATTGCAGTTCCTGCAGACAAACTGTTGAAGTCTGCAAGATCTAGCTGAGTGTTTTCCCCCACACCTCCAGCATGAGTTAAAGTTTCCATTGTTGGGAACAAAGGGACTATGGCCAGGCATTCCGTGCTGACTGTCCCTTTGTCTGCTCTTAAGTACCCTATTAGTGGGTGTCAATGGCCCCATCCCGGGCCGCACTGTCCACTGTGATGGCATGAATGTCCGTTCAGCCTGCCATTGTCTCTTTTGAAGTCCTACTCTGGGGTCTATTGCTGCCTGGGGAGTGTTGGACTGCCCCTGCCTGCCTGCGGGGCTCTGAGTCGCATTGATGATGTTGATTCCCTGATCCATCGCTGCGTTAGAGGCAGAATTGCGCGCGTATATCATTTTCGTCTCTTCCTTCCCTGCCATGAAAGTTTGAGCTATCAACGCCGCCGCTTCCAAGGTCAAATCCTTGGTCTCAATTAATTTGCGGAAAATTCCCGCATGACCAATGCCCTCGATAAAGAAGTCCATTAGCATCTCCCCCCTGCAGGTGTCTGTGAACTTAGAGGCTGGCCAAACAACGGTGGTCCGCTATGAATTCCGGTATGCTCTGTCCTTCACGACGTCGGTGGGTGTAGAATCTGTGTCGGGCCATATGTATGCTACTCACTGGTTTGAGGTGCTCCCCGATCAATTTGCTAAGTTCTTCAAAGGTTTTGTCCGCCGGCTTTTCAGGTGCTAGTAAGTCTTTCATGAGCGCATAAGTCTTTGGTCCGCAGCTGGTCAAAAGATGAGCCCTTCGCTTGTCGGCCGCTGCATTCCCCAGCCATTCTTTCGTAATGAAGCTTTGCTGAAGCCTCTCGTCAAAATCGTCCCAGTCTTCCCCAACACAGTACCGTTCCTCTGTGTTACCGGTGGCCATTCTTGTGGGTCGTGAATTCCTGTTTCTCGTCGCCAACGTAATGCCTTTACTCTACAGTATGAAACCACACGAGGCACATTCTGGGGACAAGGTCACTCTGTGACCTTAACTCTTTATTCACAGGACTCCCAAGACGATGACCCTGCGTGGGACCTCCCTTTTTATACCTGTGTGATCAGGTAAGGAGTGTCTCCCACAAGTTCACCCCTTGTGGTCAAGGTGTGCATCTAGTTTAAGTGTATACAGTAATACAGTGGTGTTATATTGTGGTTACATACATGACACTTTGCTTTCTTGTTGTAAAACATTTTAAGCCACAAGAATCCTACAAGAGAATTTCTTGTGCAGCAATCAAGAACATTCACAGACATTTTCGCTCAATTTCATATAGCTGTTGTATTCGGAGAAATTAGTTGTGAGCATGTACATATCTAAATTGGGCCGTAATTTGCGGCCCCCATGGGCATGCAGGTTTCGGGTTTCGCGTGCAAAGCGTTGTGCGAAAACCCGGAACTTGCCATCCCCAGGAAAAAGGTATTTGCAGGCGGAGAGTTGGGCTATTTGCCTAACTTCTGGCCATTGAATGCCTATGAAATTCTTATGTCTGGTAAACCAGCGTAAGAGTTTTAAAAAACATATAAATAAAATGTTATCAATTATTCGTAATCCCAGGCGTACGCACATGGGAGACGTGGGCCTCTACCCACAAGTACCCGTGGAAAGCCTCCGACTGCAAATTCAGGGCCAATATGTAGTTAGGTCTCCCCAGTAGGTGACACGATTTATAATTCTTTAAACTGGTAACGCACAACTTTTGTCTTCAACTGTGATAAAGCTCTATTTGCACATGCTGAAGGGGCAATGCACTCCATGACATTTGGAATGTAATGCTGAAGATTTCATCTGGAATAATATTGGGTTGGATTTTCGGCTTTTGAGATTTGGGCAATGATGGCGGCGGGGCGGTC
The DNA here is from genome assembly GCF_044704955.1 of Pristiophorus japonicus. Lineage (NCBI taxonomy): Eukaryota > Metazoa > Chordata > Chondrichthyes > Pristiophoridae > Pristiophorus > Pristiophorus japonicus. The sequence continues at coordinate 84,987,879 of NC_091997.1, forward strand.
CTGGTACCACCTGGAAAAAGTGTGCACCCTCGTCTGCAAAAAATGAGGTTCCAAGATCATGGGGGCACAAAATCAGACATTACCCAAGGAAGTTTTTGCGCCCCAGCCGAATATCGCGCCGTTAAATAAATCTGAATAATGTGCAGGACAAGCTTGTGAAGATGCCCTGTTTTTTGTTGATTATGCTTGTAAATAGTTCCTTTGATTGGATGCACTTCATTGTTGTTCAGTGCCCTGCAACATAACATTGTCTATTATATGGTTTTCTTTTGGTGGGGGAAGTTTTTGTTACTTTGTTGCAGTAAAATGTCTGTTTGATCATTTGCCATTGGTGTCTTGTGCATCATTCCAGCATTCACCGGAGATGTGCCTTTATGGGGGCACATAGTGTGTTCGGTATAAACTCCATCCCTCAGTTTCCTCCATTTTAGGAGAACCGGTCCATTATGAGCTGGCGGCATGCGACTCTTGATCCGACAGCATCTCCATGCTGCATACCCCATGGATGGTGTGGCTATCCAATGGGGGCCTCACCAGACTCCTCTACGTCGTCCTCCTTCTCCTGAGGTGGGCCTGCAATCTCCACTGGAAATACCTAGCCCCTCATGAAGGCCAAGCTGTGCAACATGTAGCACACCATAATAAATTCACAAACCTGTTAATGGGAGTATTGAAAGCTGCCTCCAGAGCGGTCCAGGCATTGGTCTGCCTGTAGGAGATGATAAATCTCGGTCAGCACTTCCTTTCGGAAGCGCAGCCTTCTCACACACTGCTCCTCAGAGAGCTCAAGGTATGAGAATTGGTGCCTGTAAATCCTGTGGGAGGGGTAAGCCCTCTTCCCCAGATGTCTTCGGCCTCTCCCCATCCGTGGGCCGATATGGCCAAGAGCCCTTCTTCTAGCTTGACGCTGCCTGGCAGCAGCATGCAGCATGATACGCTGGTGAACTAGTAATGCCTCCATTAAATTTTCTCACTGATGTTGTAAGGACACTGTAATGGCAGATAAAAGTACCGCTTTCAAGTCGGAGCTTCACACAGCGTGATATGTGCAACCGTTGCAGTCAATGTGACCTGCGATGTTGGATTCTCCCCCCTTCATTTAAATATGCCGCCAATACCTTCTGTTCTGCCCACCTGACCAATTCATTGATATCCTCCTGTAGTCTGCAGCTTTCTTCTTCATTATCAACCATACAGCCTATTTTTGTATTATCTGCAATCTTCTTAATCATACTCCCTACATTGAAGTCCAAATCATTGATATATACCATAAAAACCAAGGGATCTAATACTGATCCCTGAGGAACCCCACTGGAAACATCCTTCCAGTCACAAAAACACCCATCAACCATTACCCTTTGCTTCCTGCCTCTGAGCCAATTTTGGATCCAACTTGCTGCTCTGCCCTGGATCCCATGGGCTTTTACTTTCATAACCAGTCTGCCATGTGGGACCTTATCAAAAGCCTTGCTAAAATCCATATACACCACATCAAACGCACTACCGTCATCGACCCTCTGTGTTACCGTTTCAAAAAATTCAATCAAGTTAGTCAGACATGGTCCTCCCTTAACAAATCCATGCTGGCTGTCCTTGATTAATCCATGTCTTACTAAATGAAGATTTATCCTGTCCCTCAGAATTTTTTCCAATAATTTTCCCACCACCAAGGTTAGGCTGACTGGCCGGTAATTACTCGTCTATCCCATTCTCCCTTTTTAAACATTAGCAGTCCTCCAGTCCTCTGGCACACATGTAGCCAGAGAGACTGGAAAATGATCGCCAGGGCATCTGCTTTGCTTCTCTTAACCTGGGATACATTTCATCCGGGCTTGGGGATTTATCCACTTTCAAAGCTGCTAAGCTCCTTACTACTTCCTCTCTCACTATGTTTATTTCATCTAATATTTCACACACCTCCTCCCTGATTGCAATGTCTGCACCGCCCCTCTCTTTTGTGAAAACAGACGCAAAGTATTCATTCAGAACCTTACCCACATCTTCCGCCTCCACACACACATTACCTTTTTGGTCTCAAATAGGCCCCACTCTTTCTTTAGTTATCCCCTTGCTCTTAATGAAGGGACATCACCAATGTCCAGGTCGGTGATTGGAGCATGGGCAGATACAGCAGAAGTGGCGAGGTCGGGGCGAAGGAGCAACGAGAGATTATAGAGGGACGCGATTGGGGCCCAGGAGAGGCACGAGTTCGGGCCCCAGGAAAGGCAAGGGCCCAGGGGCAGCACGGGCCAGCTCACACTGTGATATGTCTGTGCAGCAGAGCTGGTCTCCAGTCGTCTTGGTTAATCCTTGCTACTGGACCAAGACCTAGCTCTGTCAAGCCCGTGAGGTGGCTGGTGTGCAATGGCCACCACACGTTTAAAAAATCCACACACAGGCATCTTCCACCCTTCAAGATTTAGTTCGGGACCTGGAATTTTAGGTCCTTCAAATTGAAACACCTGTGAACTTCTTGATGTGGAAGCAAGTCATCCTCGATTCGAGGGACTATCTATGATGATGATGTATTTATAAAACATCTTTGCGTTTTCCTTGATGTTACTTGCCAACATTTTTTCATGCTCTCTCTTTGCATTCCTAATGTCCTTTTTAATTGCACCCCTGCACTTTCTATACTACCTCCAGATTTTCTGCCGTTTTGAGCCCACGGTATCTGTCATAAGCCTCCCTTTTTTTCTTTATCCTAACCTGTATGTCCCTTGACGTCCAGGGGGCTCTAGATTTGTTAGTCCCACCCTTTTTCTTTAAGGGAACATACGTGCTCTGAACCCACAGGATCTCCTCCTTGAATGCCTCGACATGCTCGACTCCTGGAACAAGCTTTGAACCCACAATGTTCTGATCCAGAAGTGAGTGCTACCAATTCCGCATAATAGCCTTCAGATCCTTCAGGTGAGAGGACTTTGTTACTCTTATTTTTACAGCAATGCCAGTTGTTAGAATTTAGCCTTAACCTTTTAAGGGCTGAATACATCATCTCATGGTATATAAAAAGCTGGAAGGCAGGGTTCAGAGGGAGAGGAACTGAAGAGGCTGAACTGATATACTAAACTATTCACTGTGTTGTATGAAAGTTATACAAGCTAACTATATTATGCCTGTCCAAGCCCCAACATATTCCACTGCACAAGCTAATTTTTGAAACTGTCAATGAATTGTAGGCAAGGGTATCACAGTCTAATTGGCCATGAGTGTCTAGTTATGTTGCAGGAACTATCAGTCAACAGAGGAGTAAAAAATGAAGGGTTTGGATTTTCCAGTTTGATCGGAGTAGAAACTTGCACTTTTAAATTTAAAAATCGTTCAGCGCTAGCTATTAGAACAGCGTTTGACATTAATGGTTATCTGTTTGCTCTGAGCAACAGTGATTTTTCTTTGCTGGCATGGTCCAAGGAACATTTTCCAAGCTGCAGCTTTAAAATTAAATTATATGTATTGTGAAATAAGTAGGGCACAAAGAACATGCTTTGTTTTCTCATTAGCAGGAGTTGTTGATGCACCCAAATTTGTGTTTGCCTACACATCTGTCCCAGAGATATACATTATGCAAATGAACAAACAAGAAATATAGAAAAATGTTTGAGAAATTAGAGGAGAGAGTACAAGAGAAGACCATAAATAATTAACACCAATGGGGCCAGATTTTCGGCAGATTTGCGACCGGGTTTTCACCCCGATTTGACCCTCCGCGGCGAAAGTCCAGTCGCAAAGCCCAGGCAAGATCCTCGGATACCTGTTTGCGGCGGCGCTTTCAAGTACCACCGGGGGAACGTGTGCCGAAGGTGCAGATTGCGTTACCGTCGTACTTTCGGCACTCTCCCAACCTGTACTCCACACCCAGAATACCGACAGGTTTGGACAGTCCTGCCACCAGGGAAAAGTATGAAAACTTGCAAAAAAAAAGTTAAAGTTTTTATTTTTAAATTATTTTTCAACGATTTGCTAGCTAAGAGTTTTGTAAATGTTTTTGGAATGTTGTTTGCAATTTTATTATTTTTCTTTCCCCCACCACCCCTCCCAAGGCCTCTATCGCAGCGCAAATGACCACGGACTAAAGTTGCCGAAACTCGTGTTTTGCGTCACGAATAATCGTGCAACATCTCCTTTACCCTGGCGCAGACGTAAATGCCGAAAGTTTGGCCTAAAAACAGTAGCGCAACATAAACTTTTTTTCACATATCACTACCATTTTCGCCAAAAAACCCCGAAAGCCGAAAATCCAGCCCCTAGGAGTACAAAATGTAGAACAATAGAAGAGTTCTTTAAAAAAATACACATTGAAAGAAATATATTGGCCCGGAAATTGTGGCCTCTCTGGGTGCGTACGATGTGCACACGCACACAATGAGGCCTCACAAATGCCGGTTCTTGATGCACGATGCACATGCACCAAGAACCGACTTTTGCGATCTATCCGCATCCGCAGAAGAAGGACACTTTGCGGGCGAAGATTTGGGCTATTTGCCCAGTAAATGTCCTTCAATCTCTTACGCCTGGTAAAAGCACGCAAGAGTTGTAAAACATAGAAAAATTAAATGTTACTACAGGTACAACGTCCGGAATCCGGAATCCGGAATTCTCCGAAAACTGGACATTTTTGAGGTGGCCAAGATGGCGACATCGAGGTAAAACGCAGCGCCGCGAGAATCGGCGGGTGGCGAGGAGCGGAGGATCAGCAGCGGCGAGGAGCGGAGGGAATCGACGGGCGGCGAGGAGCGCCAACAGCGAGGTTCAAAATCCGACAAAACCCAAAAATCGGCAAGGATTCGGTCCCAAGGTTGCCGGATTTCAGACATTGTACTTGCATTTATTTTTATATTAAAAATCCTGTCTATGAAGGTATGTTAATATTTAACACTATTAAAACTTTAAAAAAAAATATTTCTCAAACATTTAATTTAATTTAATTTCTATTAATTTTTTTTAAAAAGTGAAGTATTTAATGTTTGTCTTTTATTTGATTTTAGGGATATTCTCATTTATAGTAATGGGAACTTGGAGCTCCCATTACTATGAATGAGAATACTACATTGTAATTGGTGGTCCTGGCCCACGTAATCCGCATACGATCCTGGAAGTACGCCGGACTGAGAATCTAGAGCGCAATCCTATGTTCCTCCAGGACCACCGGGTATTTTCATTAAAACTTTTTTGGTCAGAGGAGTTCGCCTGCAAGGAGCCGCAATTTTCCTCCATTATAAAAAGTGAGATAGCTTATGTTGCAAATTGATCAGAATTGAAAATTAGGCCAAAGAAAGCACAGGGAGTAGTCGGGAAGCAGCATGAATGAAGATATTTTAGTGGAATAAAGTGCTGATTAAAATATATTCTGACAAAACATGTAGTGCTAAATATAAAATGTGATTATTTACTGAATAGTAGAAGCTCCTTCAATGGCTTATTAGGTATACATTACAAAGGGTGATACTGAGCCCGACAGACAATGAAAGTGTCACGACCGTTCAAGACCTGCTCTCACAAGTTCACAATATTAGGCAGAGGGATCGCTATCAGGGCTGGTAAATGGAACAAAATAGCAATTTGTGGCCTAAGCTGGCTGGGTATCAGAGGGAGGGAGTGTGGGAAACGCAGCAGCCAATTTGAACACAGCATGTCCCACAAACAGCAATGAAATAAATGACTAGATCATCTGACCCAGGTATTTGTTGAGGGATAAATGTTGGCCAGGACACTGGAGAATTCCTTGCTCTTCTTCAAATAGTTACGTCCACCTTAAAGGACAGATGACGCCTAGCTTTAAAGGTCTTATCTGAAAGATAGCACTCTGACAGTTTAGTGAACTGAAAGTGACAGGCTAGATTGTGTGCTCAAGTCTCTGGAGTGGGACTAAACCCACGATCTGCTGACTAAGATGTGAGAGTGCTATTATTGAACCAAAGCTGACATATAGACAATAAAACTAGTTTCAAATTTAATTTTACTTATTTGAAGGCAGTTCCCACTTGATCACAGTGTGCCACAGAGATCAGTATCATGTGTACATGAGGATGGCAGCGTAAAACATTTCAATAGTATTTTTTGTACCTCAATATTGTTCTAATGCAGGATCAGATTTAACAATAGAAACAGGAGTGGCAATGGAATTAGGATTGGTAGGGGAATGGGTACCTTCACATTCAAAAGCATCCATGATTAACATTAAATCTGCCGATTGTGGCGTTTCCACTTCCAGTGTGGGCAACGGCAACCGGCTCAAAGCATCGGCACAATTCTCTCTGCCAGGTCTGTGGCGAATGTCATAATCATAGGTAGATAATGTCAGCGCCCACCTTTGGATGCGGAATGAAGCGTTGGTATTGACACCTTTGCTCTCGGAAAACAACTAAATGAGCGGCTTGTGATCAGTCTCTAATTCGAACCTCAGACCGAACAGATATTGATGCATCTTTTTAACACCATAAACACATGCTAAAGCTTCTTTTTCTACCATACTGTAGGATCTTTCTGCTTTAGACAAACTTTTGGATGCATACGCGACAGGTTGAAGTTTCCCCGACACATTGGCTTGTTGTAACACGCAATCAATTCCATATGATGATGTGTCACAGGCCAAAACTAAACGTTTACATGGGACATAATGTACCAGCAGCTTGTTCGAGCAAAGCAGATTGGTGGTTTTCTCGAAAGCTCGGTCTTGCAATGCGCCCCACACCCAGTTGTTGCCTTTTCTCATTAGCATGTGCAGTGGTTCAAGTAAGGTGCTCAATTTAGGTAGGAAGTTACCAAGGTAGTGGAGTAGACCCAGGAACGAACGCAGCTCCGTCACATTCTGTGGCTTGGGTGCATTCTTGATAGCTTTGGTTTTCACGTCAGTAGGTCTGATGCCATCAGCGCCGATTTTCCTCCAGAGGAATTCGACCTCCGGTGCCATGAATACACACTTCGAGCATTTAAATCTGAGTCCCACTCTGTCCAAATGCAGTAGAACCTCTTCCAGGTTGTTCAGATGTTCCTTGGAGTCACGACAGGTGATCAGGATGTCATCTTGGAACACAATGGTTCTGGGAACGGACTTCAGTAGACTTTCCATATTCCTCTGGAATATTGCTGCAGCTGAGCGAATTCCAAACGGGCACATGTGGTAAATAAACAGTCCTTTGTGCATGTTAATGCACGTAAGTCTCTTCAACGTCTCGACCAACTCCTGCGTCATATAGGCCGACGTCAAGTCCAGTTTTGTGAATGACTTTCCTCCGGCTAGCGTCGCAAACAAGGCATCAGCCTTCGGTAACGGGTACTGATCATGTTTCGAAACCCTGCTGATGGTAGCCTTGCAGTCTCCACAGATTCTGACTGTGCCATCACTTTTCAGCACAGGAACAATGGGGCTGGCCCATTCATTAAATTCGACCGGTGATATGATCCCTTCACGCTGGAGTCTGTCCAGTTCAATTTCGACCTTCTCCCTCATCATATACGGAACTGCACGAGCTTTATGATGGACGGGTCTTGCATCTGAGTCCATGTGGATCTGCACCTTGGCTCCCGTGAAGTTGCCGATACCTGGTTTGAACAGCGAAGGGAACTTGCTCAATACTTGGGCACATGTATCTTCCTCCGACGACAACATCTTTATGTCGTTCCAGTCGCATTTGATTTTCTCCAACCAGCTCCTGCCAAGCAGCATTGGGCCATTGCATAGAACAATCCACAAGGGTAACTCGTGAACCGCACTGTTGTGTGACACATTAATTTGTGCACTGCCAATCACCTTTATCAGTTCTTTGGTGTACACGCGCAGCAATGGCATTAACAGGGCTCAGCCTGGGCCTCGCAGTCTTAGTATCCCACAGCTTATTATATGCCCTCTCATTCATGATCGACTGACTCGCCCTTGTCCAGTTTCATCGATACCGGTATCCCGTTAAAGTTCACATTAATCAAAATTAGTTTACTCTTGGTTATGAAAGAGTACAATCCATAGACTTCCTCCTTTGGCATCTCGGATTGCGAATCCGGATCCGCGCTAGTCTGACTCTCATCCTCCACGTGGTGTCTTGCAGCTCACTTGCTCATCTGCGGACATTTGCGCTGGAGATGCCCCACTCTCAGACAGCCTTTGCAACTATATTGCTTAAAACGGCATTGCTGGTGCCAATGCTTTCCCTCACAACGCCAACACGGAGAAGTCGGATACATTCCCACGGGCGGACTTTGGGCAGCCACAGATTTCGCGAATGCAGCCAGATAGGCCCTGCCATGTGCCGCTCTGCCGAATGCCGAATCATTCACGAACGCAGTCGGATAGGCCCTGCCATGTGCCGCTCTGCCGAACGCCGAATCAATCACATTTACAGTACTTGCCGAGGTTCGGTTCTTCACCGACATTGCTTTAAACTCCTGTCCATCGTCATACATGATTGAGCGATCTGGATGGCCCTTTTTAAATCCAACTCCTCCACCGCCAGAAGCTTCCGCAGGATCACCTCGTGGTTGATACCGATAACAAAGAAGTTCCGCAGCATGTCTGCCAACCCCGTCCCAAACTTGCACAGTCCCGCTAGACATCTCAGGTCGGCAACAAATTCCGCCGCGCTCTGGCCCTCCGATTGAACGTGTGTATAAAACCTGTATCTCGAGACGATGCCATCGTCTGGCTTGATGTGCTCCCGTACCAATGTACACAACTCCTCGTACGTTTTCTCTGTTGGATCACGAGGTATGAATAGATTCTTTATCAGACCGTAGATCTTTGAACGGCACACAATGAGGAACACGACCCGGCGCCGATCTACATCATCGACCCCCTTCATTTTGTTGGCCATGAAGTACTGGTTCAAACAGCTCACAAAGTCTGCCCAATCTTCTCCCTCCACGAATCGCTCTAAAAATCCAATCGTGTTCATTTTGCAAACAAAGGTTCTTGTATTCTTGTCGCTAAATGTTATGTATGCAATAAAGGTTCAAACTGAGTACTGTTTAACTAAGCAAAGTAAAACCTTGCCTGTTCTTTATTTAGTCCCAAAGTGCCTGACTCACAAAATGGCTGGCCTTTTATATCCAAGCAGCACCATGTGCATGCTGCTCAGTGGCCTCCAACAATGACGCCATCTGGTGGCTACAAACAGCATGTCCCTACATGACAATAACTAACCCAGCCTATCCAATCTGTCCTCATAGCTATGATTCTCCATTCCAAGCAGCATCCTAGTAAATCTCCACTGCACCCTCTCCAGTGCAATCACGTCCTTCCTATAATACGGCGACCAGAACTGCACGCAGTATTCCAGCTGTGGCTTAACCAGTGTATTATACAATTTAAGCATAACCTCCCTGCTCTTGTATTCCATGCCTCGGCCAATAAAGGCAAGCATTCCGTATGCCTTCTTAAGCACCTTATCCACCTGGCCTGCTACTTTCAGGGATCCTGGCCAAGCACTCCAAGGTCCCTTTGTTCATCTACACTTCTAAGTGGTCTACCATTTAATGTGTATACCCTTTCCTTATTAGCTCTCCCCAAGTGCATTACCTCACACTTCTCAGAATTAAATTCTGTCCACCTGACCAGTAGATTGATATCCTCCTCCAGTCCATGACTTTCTCATTATTAACCACACAGCCAATTTTAGTGTCATCTGCAAACTTTTTAATCACACACTCTATATTCAAATCTAGATCATTGATGTATACCACAAAAAGCAAGGGACCCAGTACTGAGCCCTGCGGAACCCCACTGGAAACATCCTTCCAGTCACAAAAACATCCATCAACAATTACCCTTTGCTTCCTACCTCTAAGCCAATTTTGGATCCAACTTGCCATTTTGTCCTGGATCACTTGGGCTTTTTACCTTCGTGACCAGTCTGCCATGTGAAACCCTATCAAAAGCTTTGCTAAAGTCCATCTACACTACATCGTGCGCACTACTCTCATCGACCGTCCTGGTTACCTCCTCAAAAAATTCAATCACTTTAGTCAAACACGATCTTCCCTTAACAAATCTGTGCTGACTGTCCCTGATTAATCCTTGCCTCTCTAAATGTAGATTTATCCTGTCCTTCAGGATTTTTTCCAATAATGTTCCCACCATTGAGGTTAAGCTGACAGGCCTGTAATTACTCGGCCTATCCCTTTCTCCTTTCTTAAACGAGGGTACATTAGCAGTCCTCCGGCACGATGCCTGAATCCAAAGAGGACTGGAAAATAATGGTTAAAGCTTCTATTTCCTCTCTTATTTCGCTCAACAGCTTGGGATGCATTTCATCCAGGCCTGGGGACTTATCCACTTTCAAAGCTGCCAAAACCCCCAATACCTGCTCTCTCACTATGTCTATTTCATCCAGAATTTCACACTCCTCCTCGATATGTTAATCTTGTGCATAGAATCTTGATTAGGCCACACTTGGAGCACTATGAACAGTTCTAGTCCCCAAATTATAAAAATATAGGAGGCACTGAAGAATGTGCAAAAAAGATTTACTCGGTTATTACCAAAATTGAGAGGTTCTACCCATCATGAAAGATCAAACAGGCTGGGCTCTTTTCTCTAGAAGACAACGGTGTCCTGATAAGAGTTCTTCAAGATTCTGAAAGGTTTTGATCGAGTAGACATAGAGATGTTTCCACTTATGGGGAGATCAGAACTAGGGGCTCTAAATACAAGATAGTCATTAATAAATCTAATAAGAAATTCAGGAGAAACCTCTTTACCCAGAAAGTGGTTAGAATGTGGAACTTGCTACCACAAGGAGTAGTTGAGGCGACTAGAATAGATGCATTTAAGGGGACGCTAGATAAACACAGGAGGGAGAAAGGAATATAAGGATATGTTGATGGGGTTAGATAAGGAAGTGTGGGAGGAGGCTCGTGTGGAGCATAAACACTGGCATAAACCTGTTGGGCCAAATGGCCTGTTTCTGTGTTGTAAATACTATGCAATGTCAGATACAGTACACCTGCTCACCGAGAGCCACCTTTTGTTGTGTAATTAGTCTACGCACAATTCAATATTTTCTACAATATCAGCAAATAAAAATGGTTTTGCGCCCCGACTGTCTTCTTCAGACCTTCCCGGTCTGCATGGCTTAGCAACTCTGAATAAACTTGCTGAGCCATCGAGGTAGACGTACTGGAAAATGTTTTGTATATTTAATTCAAAAAATTAATGGAGTCATACTTTAGCGAATTACCATTTGGACAGGGTACTGTATTCTAAGCACATTTAAATCAGGTCAAGTCCTATTCTAAAGTTTGACATTGTCATATTAAAGTCATACAATTTGATGCACATTTTTTGTCTTAAATTTATAGCTGAACAACTGATATATCACTTAGATGAAAATATGATTTGAATGGCCCAGCATTTGTTCCATATGAACTCAATATGGCATTGCAGCGCTCAACACTGAGCACCCATATTTCATCAGGAAGCAACATTATTCATGTTTTAACATAATTAATTACTATTCGGCAACAATAATCAACTGACACATATGCAAAGCATGTTGCGTATTTCTAAGTAAATACAATATAATTTATAGTAAAATGCACTGTATATTTAGGTCCTGTGTATGTAAGGAAAACAAATGTGTTTTTGCCCAGGATAAACTGTCAAAGTTCAATTATGTTATTTTAATTGTACATGGCAAATAAAAAGTGATAACCATACTTAATCTTCCTGCACGATACAAAAATTACAAGTAGCTGCAAAAAATTAATTTAACAAAACTTTCCCTAATGGAGTTCTAAACATTGTTCCAACTTACAAAACTTCTCATTCTGCCCATCAGATGCTATTCTCATCAAAATACTTATCTCCAGTTAATCTTTGTAATGTTTGTGATAAGTACAATACTTCTTTATAATAGCTAATTGCTGTTTTCAGCAAATATAGTAAGGGCTGTTCCATTATTCTGCATGGCTTGCAAAATACTGCACAGAAATTGTGCCACATTTACTGTAAAGCAAATCTGATTATTAAGCAGCTTGTGCTCATTTTAAAACAGACTGAATGTTCCACCTTAGACATGTTGGCTCCAGCTGAATACAAGATCTCCATTTCAGAAATCTCTGACAAAAGTGCCACGTTGAAGCAAACTTGAACCATGCACTAAAGGAAAAATACAGGAACTTCTGATAGTAGGGATAACAGTTTACATTTAGTCTGAATAAAGCCTTACATCTTAGCTGGAGTTCAGATGCAAATATTTCCTCTGACCACGCACTTATGCAAACTAATTGGAATACACTACACAAATTCAAATAGAGCAGAGCATGGATTGGGCACTGCCAGGTATGTACAGAAGTTTGTAAATATAGATACAGCAAATAAAATAAGTACTTGATGTGCCTCATTTCTGAAGGTGCAGTACTTGATAGGTTGTTCAATGATCAAATATAGTGGCAAAGTTTGTTAGACCTGCACTAAAATCCATCAATATCTATTTCATAGCACTATAGAATAACAAGTAATGCCAAATGCAAAGGGTCAAGCTAGCATGAACTACCACTGATGAAAACGATCATGGTTATTGGCCCTGGCATGATAAAATACCTAACTTATTTATACTAGATAACTTCCTGTCAATGAAGGCTCTAATAACTAACAAATCCCCAATACCCTGATTTGGATCAAAACAAAATTTAACAATAAGCCAGTCAAAACATGTTTGCTACAGTTCTAAGAAAAACGTCATTTTTATGCACATTCACAATGCCTTCCTTGTTTCAAAATCATACCAACAAATACTCTTTGTTCAGCTGCCATCACTGTCAGCAAATAACAAACTTTGGTCATAATTCTCCCAGAAACACGCCACACTCTAACCCCTCATCCACGATTTCCTGCAATTTGAGGAACAGCTGTGTTCACTCCTATTGCCTTTACTACATATTCCATCTGGACAACTCTATAGGTCACACTGTTTGCTTCTGCAACATCTGGAAACAATCATACCTTGCAATGTCTTAAAGTGAGCTAATAATGCCGACAAACAATAGCAGTTTCTCACCTAGTCTTTTTTCATTGCCTTCCTAATACAGAAATTTGATGTGTTATATGCAAAATTGCATTTATAGCTGTAACTCTCCATGTTTTAATGGACCACTAATCAACTATTGAATTCATCTGTGACGTCACTTCTTGTGGGTAGGTGGACTGACTGCTGCTGGGGCTCTGCCAATTGCTGCATAGGGAAATCCTGTTTTTCAAATCTATGCCTTTTTAAAATTTGCTTTCTGGGTAGAATTTAGTGTGCATTTCAAGCTGAGAGTTTTATTTTCTGTTTTTGTTACCCAGTATCTGAATTGAGCACTCCTAGGTCAGGTTAGGTGCAAAGTAAAGTTTCCTTTGCTCTGTCTCATCAATGGGAAAAGATTTATTTTTGCACTAGGCGTAACAAAATAATAAACTAATTCTTTAGAAATATACTTATGATTTTAGTACACCATGCACAAAGGAAATCTTCTCCCATAGTACAGGTGCAGCGTTGAAAGTCTGGAGTTCCGGAATGTTCCAGAATCCAGACACGCTGCCGCTGCTCGCCTCGCTCCACTTACCTCGCCGCCGGCCTGTCTGAACATCTCCTCCATGACGGGGCCGGCCTGCCCGAACACCTCCTCTTCGGCGGAGCTGGCCCGCCCGAACAGCTCCTCCTCAGCGGGGCCCCACCCAATGACCTCATCGACGGGGCCGGACAATACGAACAGCTCCTCAGCGGGAGCCCCCCCCCCCCCCACCCACCACTTTGATGTTACAAAATCCGGAAATACCCGAACCTGGTCGCAGGTGTTTCCAAATTCGTGATGTCAGAAGGACGATCGAAAGTTTGGAAAAGCCCGGAACGGACTCGGATCCCAATTCTCGACACTGCACCTATACCTTAAATCCCAGCCTCAGAAGAGTGTGACTATCTCCATATTACACACCTCCCATCCTTATATCATTCTATCGCAGATTGTTAATGTTAATTACACAGAATATAAAAAATAGGAGCAGGAGGAGGCCATTTGGCCCCTCGAACCTGCTCCGCCATACAGTAAGATCATGGCTGATCTGATCATGGACTCAGTTCCACTTCCCTGCCTGCTCCCCACACACTATGTAGTGCATGTGTATATTATATCCATAAGAACAAGAATATGTACAAGATATAAAAATAGTAAATTATGCAATTAAAGCTCAGATCTCTAGTAACCTAACTCTTTTCCACTACAGCATCTAACTACATTTTGACCACCTCGAATAGTTATGTTTCTAATAGCAGTTGAAACATTTTGGTTAAAAAAATTATGAAAGGTTAGAACCTTCACTTTTTTTGCATGCTCAACGCCCACTTAACGCCCATTTTACCACTGAAATGATATATAACGCCCATTTTGGCACAAAATGGAAACTGACGGGCATTTTTAGGAAACTTATTGCCGAGCGTTACTTTCCCCATGTGCTTAACACCAGGAAAAAATATTACCGCACACCCACTTTTTTTGTGCGGAATCAGCAGAATGGGCGAAATCAACGTCCATAATATCGGCCAGCGTTATTTTCCGCATTAATTTAACGCCGAGATTCAATAATACCGCCCGCCCACTTTTTTTTGTTGTAAAGAGCATATTTACCGAAACTAGCGGCCATGAGATCGCCCAGCGTCAATTTCGCCACCTCGTATACATATCGCCACAATATCGTTCGCCCAGAAAAAGTGGAATGAACAGGAACTAATCACAGCATTATGGACGCCATGTTCTAGATCACATATCGCATCCTTTAAAAGGCTGCTGTGCTTCAACCTCAGCGGAGTTCGGATGTACTCTGCAGATCATTGGAGTTGATGTGAACATCTCTGCAAACATCTTGACCATACTGTGACCGATTGGAATTGAATAAGTGTCTTCTTCGGGACCTTCCTTGTTTGTGATCAATCGGTGGGAAACAGAGAGTTACTGCAATAGGGCCGTCCTTTCTCACCCTCTCTTGGTGACCAATTACATGCTGCAGACTCGAGATGGCAGAAGCTACGTTCCACAGCATTATGTGCCCAATGTAAGACATGACAGACTGATGGAGGACCAGACGTTACACCCCCCCCGCAAGTACAAGGAGAAGCATTCTTACCTCGACTTGCCCGACACCACCTGCCTTCGGAGACTGCGCTTCCACAAAGAGGTTATCACTGAGGTATGCCAGCTGATGAGAGCAGATCTGCAGCCTGCCAGCACCATCAATACTGCACTGTCCGTTGAGGTCTACGTCACCGCGGCAACGTCATTCTATGCCTCGGGTTCTTTTCAGGCCACAGCTGAAGACATTTGCGGACTTTCTCAGCATGCCACACATTGCTGCATTAGACAGGTCACTGAAGCCCTGTACGCACGCAGGAGGGACTTGATCAGCTTCCCTATGACCAGGGAGTCAGAGTGCGAGGGCTCTAGGATTCTCCAGAATTGCAAACTTCCCCAAGGTGCAGGGAGCAATAGACTGTATGCACATCGCGATGTGGGCATCTTTTCAGGATGCAGAGGTTTTCAGGAACCGCAAGGGATTCCACTCCCTGAATGTCCAACTGGTTGTTGACCACCAGCAAATTATAATGGCAGTGAATGCTCAATTTCTGGGCAGCATCGATGATGCTCACATCCTGCGTGAGAGCACTGTATCTGACTTATTTAATAATCAGCCACAAGATCAATGCTGCATGCTTGGTGACAAAGGATATGGCCTCGCCACCTGGCTGATGACCCCACTGCGTGACACCCACACTGAAGCAGAGAGGCGATACAACGAGAGCCACAGAGCAACTCGCAATATCGTGGAGAAAATCATTTCGTGGAGTGCTAAAGCAGCGCTTTAGATGCCTGGACCACTCAGGAGGCGAGCTCCAATACCACCCTGAGCAGGTAGCTCAATTCGTGGTGGTGTGCTCTATGCTGTCAAGAGGGGACAAGAATTGCCTGATGAGTCTGACAGTTCACCTCAACAGAGAGTGGAAGAGGAGGACAAGGAGGCGGACACTGACATCGGCCCAGATAATCAGGCTGACGCTGAAGCCATGCCCCCGCCCCCCTGTAGACCGCATGAGAGGGCCCATGGTGGCATGATAGCTGCAAGAGCCTTAAGTCAGGAACTCACCAAGGATCGCTTTGCCTGAAAGAACATTGGTGTTATTTACAAGGCTGACACACTGTTGGGTGTGCAGGTGATACATCAATGGTGGGCATCACCTTGGTGACAGTTAAAGTTTAAGTTGATTGAAGTTAAGTGTAACTATACCCTTTGATATTAAAGAATCACCAGCGTATAATGGTGCAGCTATCTGAGCCAATGAGTTGCAAGATTTTGTTAAATAAAAAACATTTAAACCGAACATTAGTCTGAATTCATCAGTATTTCTGTACAAAACAACCTTTGCCCAACCCCCCGGCTTTTCCTCCCCACCTCTACCCCTTTCCCTCCTGACTCCAAGCCGCCTGGCCGAGAAGCTGAGAATCTGCTCAGGTGATGCTTCATTGGTGAGGGGGGGGAGATGACGGCTGAAACGCTGCTTGGACGGATACAGGAGAGGACAGTCCCAAGGTGGGAATGTGCTCCGAGCCAGAAGCAAGGTGTTGCTCCTGGCTCTCATGTTGTTGGCAATGGGGTGCGGCACCTTGGGATGCAGAACCGTGTTCCGGGACCACTGGGAGCCCTCTGCCACCAGTGTTCCTGGCTACCAGCTCCATCCCTTCCATGTTATAGCTTGTATCTTATTTGTTGGATAAAAACTCGGTGTCAACTATGTTCTTGGGTTTTTTTGCTACTGGTGAATCTCCCTCATGCCTCCCACAATAGCCAGACAAGCACACACCACAGCCACACACGCTTTCAGTGCCTCTGAGCTCCCTCTCTCTCTCTCTTTTCTCTTTTGCATGTCATGATGACCCTTGACCTCCTGAATCGCGGGAATTGAGCATTGCCATGCCATTGCTAAGGACCCCCACACTTTACGGCAGAAGGTCAAAAACCTTAACGCCAACGCCCATTTCAGATCGCTCACGGTAACGCCCATTTTCAAGAATGGAGACTATGTGCTTTGAGAATGGGCGATCTGAAAATCCTTTTTTTTTTTTACCACCCACGCCGGAAATAAATCCCATTTTTGGGCAATAAGCACAAAAATGTAGGTTCTAGCCCGAAGTATCTTATCACAGTTTCAGGATGTCCTGAAGTGTTTTATAACCAATTAATTACATCTGATATGGAGTCAGTTATTAGGTTGGCAAATATAGCTGCCAATTTGCATTGGGAAATGGACTTGGAAAGATTACTGAACCCAGCAGGATACAGGAGCATAAATTTGAGAGGCTGAGAGTCTTTACAATTTTGGCAAGAATTCCCAAGGATCATCCTTCGACCCATCCCATTTCTCATCTACATGCTGTCGCTTGGCGACATCATCCGAAAACACGTCATGTTCTACATGCACACCGACGACACAGGCTTGAGCACAGAGTTTGGAGACAGAGCTGGAAGAACGCAAACTGAGTGAGTCGCAAGCAGAGTGAGGAATTTTGTGACTGCAAGAACTGGTGGAGAGCAGGAAGGCGGTGGAGACATCGGACTGAAAAGGAGGAGTTTAGCCACAGAACCCAAGGTCACTAAGTTAATAGACACGAGAGCAGACCTGCGGGAGAGCGAGTGAAGCGGCTGCAGATAAAGGTAGGTCCAAGAGCCTGGAGGGAGCATGAGTGTCAGAGAGCGAATTAGGTGACATCAGGGCAAGGGAAGGAGTTGAGTGGTGAGTAGTTGGTGATTGTTTTTTTTAAGTTTTAAGTTTATTTCTGTTAATGAACTTCTTTTCTTTTTGTAAGTAACTTAATAGTCAAATAAATAAAGGTATGGCAGGGCAGCTCGGTCCAGTGGAATGCATATCCCGTGCCATGTGGGAACTCTAGGATGCTTCCAGTGTCCTAGACAATATTGTGTGCAGGTGTCGTTAGCTAGAGGAGCTCGAGCTCCGGGTTTTGGAGCTTTAGCAGCAGCTGGTGTTACTGTGATGCAGCCGCGAGGCTGAGAGCTATGTGGATAGCATGTTTCAGGAGGTGGTCACCACGCAGAAGTGTGCAGGCAGAGAGTGAATGGGTGACTGCCAGACAGAAGAGGAGAACCAGGCAAGTAGTGCAGGAGTCCCCCAAGTGCATCTCGCTACTGGTGAGGGCGATGTTTCATCTGGGGAATACAACCAGAGCCAAGTCCATGGCACCACAGTGGGGGGGGGGGGGGGGGTGGGAGAAAGACATGGAAAGCACTAGTGGTAGGGATTCAATAGTTAAGGAAGCAGACAGGCGTCTCTGCGGCCACAGATATGACTCCAGGATAGTATGTTGCCTCCGTGGTGCCAGGGTTAAGGATGTCACTGAGCAGCTGCAGAACGTTGAGGGGGGAGGGTGAACAGCCAGAGGTTGTGGTACCAACGACGTATGTAGAAAGGGGGATGAGGTCCTGCAGGCAGATTTTAGGGAGCTAGGAAAAAGCAGGATCTCAAAAGTAGTAATCTCTGGATTTCTATACTAACTTGAGGAAGAGTTCATAGAGTGCATAAGGGAAGGGTTCCTTGACCAGTATGTAACGGAACCAACCAAGGGGCAGGCTATCTTAGATCTGGTCCCGTGTAATGAGAGAGGATTAATAAGCAATCTCCTAGTAAAGGATCCCCTTGGAATGAGTGATCATAGCATGATTGAGTTTCAAATTCAGATGGAGGGTGAGAAAGTTGGACCATAAACCAGCGTACTAAGCTTAAATAAAGGAGACTATGAAGGTATGAGGGCAGAGTTGGCTAAAGCGGACTGGGAAAATAGATTAAAGTGTAGGACGGCTGATGAACGGTGATGTACATTTAAGGAAATATTTCACAACTCTCAAGAAAAATATATTCCAATGAGGAGGAAAGGGTGTAAGAGAAAAGATAGCCATCCATGGCTAACTAAAAATAAAGAACAATATCCAATTAAAAACAAGGGCATACAAAGTGGCCAAAACTAGTGGGAGGACAGAAGATTGGGAAGCTTTTAAAAGCCAACAAAGACTAAAAAAATGATTAAAAAAGAGAAGATAGACAATGAAAGTAACTAGCACAAAATATAAAAACAGATAGCAAGAGTTTCTATAGGTATATAAAAAGTAAAACAGTGGCTAAAGTAAATGTTGGTCCCTTAGAGGACGAGACCGGGGAATCCAGAGTAATGGGGAACATGGAGATGGCAGAAACTCTGAACAAATATTTTGTATCAGTCTTTACGGTAGAGGACACTAACAACATTCCAACAGTGGATAGTCAAGGGGCTATGGGGGGGGAGCAACTTAACACAATCACAATCACTAAGGAGGTGGTGATCAGTAAGATATTGGGACTAAAGGCAGAAAAATCCCCTGGACCTGATCGCTTGCATCCTAGGGTCTTAAGAGAAGTAGCGGCAAGGATTGTGGATGCATTGGTTATAATTTACCAAAATTCCCTGGATTCTGGGGAGGTCCCAGCAGATTGGAAAACTGCAAATGTAACGCTCCTATTTAAAAAAGGAGGGCAGACAAAAAGCAGGAAACTATAGACCAGTTATCCTAACATCTGTGGTTGGTAAAATGTTGGAGTCCATTATTAAAGAAGCAATAGCAGGATATTTGGAAAGCAAAATTCAGACAGGCAGAGTCAGCATGGATTTATGAAGGGGAAGTCACGTTTGACAAATGTGCTGGAATTCTTTGAGGATGTAACGAACAGGGTGGATAAAGGGGAACCAGTGAATGTGGTGTATTTGGCTTCCAGAAGGCCTTTGACAAGGTTACCGCACAAAATAAAAGTTCATGGGGTTGGGGGTAATATATTAGCATGGATAGAGGATTGGCTAATTAACAGAAAACGGAGAGTCAGGATAAATGGTTCATTTTCTGGTTGGCAATCAGTAACTAGTGGGATGCCGCAAGGATCAGTGCTGGGACCTCAACTATTTACAATCTATATTAACGACTTGGAAGAAGGGACCGAGTGTAACGTAGCCAAGTTTGCCGACGATACAAAGATGGGAGGAAAAGCAATGTGTGAGGAGGACACAAAAAATCTGCAAAAGGACATAGACAGGCTAAGTGAGCGGGCAAAAATTTGGCAAATGGAGTATAATGTTGGAAAGTGTGAGGTCATGCAATTTGGCAGAAAAAATAAAAGAGGAAGTTATTATTTAAATGGAGAAAGATTGCAAAGTGCTGCAGTACAGCGGGGTCTGGGGGTACTTATGCATGAAACACAAAAGGATAGTATGCAGGTACAGCAAATGATCAGGAAGGCCAATGGAATCTTGGCCTTTATTGCAAAGGGGATGGAGTATAAAAGCAGGAAAGTCTTGCTACTGTTATACAGAGTATTGGTGAGGCCACACCTGGAATACTGCATGTAGTTTTGGTTTCCATATTTACGAAAGGATATACTTGCTTTGGAGGCAGTTCAGAGAAGGTTCACTAGGTTGATTCCGGAGATGAGAGAGTTGACTTATGAGGAAAGATTGAGTAGGTTGGGCCTCTACTCACTTTAATTCAGAAGAATGAGGGGTGATCTTATCGAAACGTATAACATTATGAGGGGGATTGACAAGGTGGATGCAGAGAGGATGTTTCCACAGATAGGGGAGACTACAACTAGAGGGCATAATCTTGGAATATGAGGCCGCCCATTTAAAAGTGAGTTGAGGAGAAATTTCTTCTCTTAGAGGGTTTTAAATCTGTGGAATTCGCTGCCTCAGAGAGCTGTGAAAGCTGGGACATTGAATAAACTTGAGACAGAAATAGGCAGTTTCTTAAACAATAAGGGAATAAGAAGTTATGGGGAGTGGGCAGGGAAGTGGACCCGAGTCCATGATCGGATCAACCATGATCATATTAAATGGCGGAGCAGGCTCAAGGGGCCGTATGGCCTACTCCTGCTGCTATTTCTTATGTTCTTATGTAAGTTGCGTGAAATAGGAAGATAGAGCAGATGAATGCGTGGCTGGACAGATGGTGCAGGAGGGAGGGCTTCAGATTCCTGGGGCATTGAGGCTGGTTCTGGGGGAGGTGGGACCTGCACAGGGCGGATGGGCTGCACCTCAACAGAACATGTATCAATACCCTCACGGTGAGGTTTGCTAGTGTTATTGCGGAGGGTTTAAGCTAAGTTGGCAGGGCGATGTACACTAGGATGTAGCATTAGAAAGTAAAAACAAAGGGCACAGAGGATTGACAAAGACGGATAGCACTAAAGCAAGAAATAGTAAGATATTGGGCCCAAGTTTCCACATGATTTGCGCCTGATTTTTTAGGAGCAACTGGTGGAGAACGGACTATCTTAGAAATCGCAATTCTCCACATTTTTTTTTCTGCAGTTCTAGTCAGGTAGAACAGTTCTACTTTGGAACAGAATTTTTTCTTCAAAAGGGGGCGTGTCCGGCCACTGACGCCTGATTTGAAAGTTTCCACGGTGATAACGTACTCCAAACTAAAGTAGAATGGAGCAAGTGAAGATTTTTGTAGAACTGAAAAAACCTGTTCTACACATTAAAAAATCAAGCGCAGGTTACAAATTAGGCGTCCAGAACGGGGTGGGGGGGGGAGGTGGGGGGGAAGGGAACTCATTAAATTCTACAATAAATCCTTATTTATACTTCTACAAATATTATACAAATAAATCCAACCTGAATAAACATTTATAAGCAAAGAAAAGATTAAATAAACCATCTTCCTACCTGTGTAAAAGTGCTTCAGGCACAGAGAATTCTGCAGGCGTTCGTTCCCGTGGAGGGGAGGGGGGGAAGGGAACAGCCGCTTCGTTCCCGTGGAGGGGAGGGGGGGAAGGGAACAGCCGTTTCGTTCCCGTGGAGGGAAGGGGGGGGGAAGGGAACAGCCGTTTCGTTCCCGTGGAGGGAAGGGGGGGGGAAGGGAACAGCCGTTTCGTTCCCGCGGAGGGGAGGGGGGGAAGGGAACAGCCGTTTCGTTCCCGCGGAGGGGAGGGGGGGAAGGGAACAGCCGTTTCGTTCCCGCGGAGGGAAGGGGGGGGGAAGGGAACAGCCGTTTCGTTCCCGCGGAGGGGAGGGGGGGAAGGGAACAGCCGTTTCGTTCCCGCGGAGGAGGGGGGAAGGAGACAGTGAGAAGGCTGCAAGTGCTAATGTGCTTTTATTAAAAAAATGTTCAAAAATTAAACAGCTACAAAGAACTACAAAAATGGCCGAGTGCCAATGCTTTTTTCACACTGAGCATGCACGAACGCTCCAACGCGCACGCGCAGCGTTGCCGGCAGGAAAAAAAACTAATTTAAATAGTACCCGCCCCCTCCCACTTACAAAATCGGCGCGAGTGTAGGCTCCGCCCCCCTGGGCGCCGCGCCAGGCAGACAAGGAGCTGCAGAACGCTCCAGAATTGCGAGGTTTTTTTTAGGCGCCGTTTTAGGCGCGAAAAACGGGCGCCCAGCTCGGAGGGGCGCCCGTTTTTTATCCTGTGGAAACTTGGGCCCATTAGGTGGGGTCAATCTAAGAGAGTACACAGGAGGGTGTAAGATAGGTTTACAGTGTATGCATGTGAACGCAAGGAGCATAGTAAACAAGGTGAACTGCAGGCGCAAATAGCCACATGGGAATATTATGTCGTGGCAATAACGGAGACTTGGTTCAAAAAAGGACAGTATTGGGTATTAAATATTCCTGAATATGGGGTGTTCAGGAAAGATAGGGTAAGAAAGTTAAGAGGGGGTGTGGCAGTATTGGTTCAGGAGAATGTTACAGTGTTGGAGAGAGAGAGGATGTTCTGTAGGGGTCAAAGACAGAATCTCTTCGGTTAGAGTTAATAAATAATAGTGGTGCCATTAAACTTCTAGGTGTATTCTACAGGTTACCAATTAGTGGGAAAAATATGGAGGAGCAAATTTGGAGACAAATTAGAGAGAGATGCAAGAACTATTGAGTAGTAATAATGGGTGACTTCAACTATCCTAATATATACTGGGATAATAATATTGGAAAGGGCAGAGAAGGGGAAGAATTTCTCAAGTGTGTTTCGGAGAACTTTCTTGATCAGCATGTTTACGGCCCAACGAGGAAGAAGGCATGCTGGATCTGGTTCTGGGGAATGAGGTAGATCAAATAGAGCAAGTGTCAGTAGGTGAACATTTAGGGAACAGTGATCATGGTATCATAAGATTTAGATTAGCAATGGAAAGGGATAGGGAGCAATCTAGAGTAAAAATACTTAATTGGAGAAAGACCTGGACTAATGATCCAGAGACGCGAGTTCAAATTCTACTACGGCAGCTGTGGAATTTAAATTCAGTTAATTAACTAAAAATCTGGAATAAAATACTAGTATCAGTAATGGTGACCATGAAACTATCAGATTGCCGTTAAAACCCATCTGGTTCACTAATGTCCTTTACGGAGGGAAATCTGCCGTCCTTACCTGGTCTGGCCTAAATGTGACTCCAGACCCACAGCAATGTGGTTGACTCTTAACTGCCCTCTGAAATGATCTAGCAAGCCACTCAGTTGTAAACAACCACTACAAGAAATAAAAAGAATCAAACCGAACAGACCTCACGGCATTGACCTCGGCTCGGGCTACGGACACGACAACAGCACACCCAGCCCAGTTGACATTGCAAAGTCCTCATCAGTCATGATCTTATTAAATGGCGGAGCAGGCTCGAGAGGCCAGGTGGCCTACTCCTGCTCCTATTTCTTATGTTATGTAATATCTGGGGACTTGTGCCAAAATTGGGATAGCTGTCCCACAGACTAGTCAAGCAACAGTCTGACCTAGTTATACTCACAGAATCATACCTTTCAGCCAATGTCCTAACGTCCGCAGGACAGTCAGGAGGGAGTGGCCCTGGGAATCCTCAACATTGACTCCGGACCCCATGAAGTCAAGGAAACCTCCTGCTGATTACCACCTACCAGCCTCCCTCAATTAGTACTCCTCTATGTTGAATACCACTTGGAAGAAGCACTGAGAGTAGCAAGGGCACAGAATGTACTATGGGTGGGGGATGCCAATGTCCATCACAAAGGGCCCAATTTTGGCCATGACTTGCATCAATTTTTTTTGGAGTAAGTTGGTTTTTCTGACGTAAGTTAAAAAAAACCATTTTCCCCAATAAACTTGCTCCAGAGTAACTTAGTTAGGTACGATTTTTTTTTAAGTTCCTTTTTTTTTTCCCAAAAGGGGGCGTTCCCAGACACTTATGCCAGTTTTGGCCATTTATGCCACTTTGGCCAGCTAACAATTACACCAAATCGGCTTAAGTCAGCGTATGTGGCCAGCTCTGAAAAACGTTGCGGGCAATTAAGAAATCGGCGCAGGTAAGTAAGTAAGGACCTGCACCCATGCACCAAGCATTCCAAATAAAAGTTAAAATAACTAAATAAAAATAAATAACTCAGGTAAACAATTGATTAGCAATTAAATATTTGAAGTAAATCCTACCTTGGGCAGGGGAAGGCAGCAGGCCAGCCTGTACGGGAGGCCATTCGGCGTGGGATAGGGGCGGCTGGCAAAGACACATCGGGAGGTTGGGGGGGGGGGGGTGGTGGGGAAGGGAGAGAGAGGAAAGGCAGGGCTCCACGGTGATACGTCCTTACCATACAGTATAAATGCACACGAGGCCCATGCTTGAGAGAAGGTCAGTCTGTGACCTGTCCTTTATTTCTTAGCACTCAAGTGATGAAGGTGGGTGGAGCTTCCTCTTTTATACCTAAAGGTCCAGGTTAGGAGTGTCTCCCACCTAGTGGTCATTGTTCTCACAGTGTACAACTTAGGTCAGATTATACATGGGTTACAATGCTGGTTGAATACATGACATCACCTCTCCCCCAAAGTCTTATTGGAATCACAGGTTGAGTCTCTCTGGTGGTTTACGCTCTCTTGTAGAGCGCCTGAGTTGGGGCTCCGGTTGTTGGGCGCTGGCCTGAGTGTCTGCTGTTTGCGGTGCCTCAGGCCTATCCAGACTGCCCACAGTGATTGGGCTCTCCTCCCTTTGGTTCCGGTGTGCGGTCACCTGTGGTGGAGTGAACTCTACATCGTGTTCTTCCTCTGCTTCTTCTATGGGGTTGCTGAACCTCCTTTTTGTTTGATCCACGTGTTTGCGGCAGATTTGTCCATTGGTAAGTTTAACTACCAGAATCCTATTCCCCTCTTTGGCAATCACAGTGCCTGCGAGCCATTTGTGCCCTGCAGCGTAGTTGAGGACAAAAACAGGATCATTTACATCAATATATCGCGCCCTCACATTCCTGTCATGGTAGTCATATTGTGGCTGGCGCCTGCTCTCGACAATTTCTTTCATGGTGGGGTGTATAAGGGATAACCGGGTTTTGAGCGTCCTTTTCATTAGCAGCTCTGCGGGTGGAACCCCTGTGAGCGAGTGTGGTCGGGATCTATAGGCCAACAGGAGGCATGATAAGCGCCTTTGTAGGGAACCCCCTTGGATTCTGAGCATCCCTTGTTTGATTATCTGCACTGCTCGTTCTGCCTGGCCGTTTGAGGCCGGCTTGAACGGTGCCGTTCTGACATGGTTAATTCCATTGCCTGCTATGAAGTCCTAGAATTCAGTGCTTGTGAAGCACGGGCCATTGTCACTGACCAAGACGTCCGGTAGACCATGGGCGGCGAACATTGCCCGTAGACTTTCTACCGTGGCAGAGGATGAGCTTGAATTTAAAATGTCACACTCGATCCATTTGGAGTAGGTGTCTACGACAACCAAAAACATTTTTCCCATGAAAGGACCTGCGTAGTCCACATGGGTGCGTGACCAAGGCTTGGCGGGCCATTACCAGGGGCTAAGGGGGGCTTCCCTGGGCGCATTGCCCAGCTGGGCACACATGTTGCACCTGCGAACACAAAGTTCCAGATCTGCATCTATCCCTGGCCACCAAACGTGTGACCTGGCAATTGCCTTCATCATGACAATGCCCGGGTGCTCATTGTGGAGTTCTCTGATGAACACCTCTCTGCCCTTCTGGGGCATGACTACGCTGTTTCCCCACAGTAGGCAATCGGCCTGAATCGAGAGTTCATCCCTGCGCCTGTGAAATGGTTTAAATTCCTCAGGGCATGCCCCGTACGTGGCTGCCCAGTCTCCATTAAGGACACATTTCTTGACTAGAGACAATAGCGGGTCTCTATTTGTCCAGACTTTAATCTGACGGGCTGTCACGGGTGAGCCTTCACTTCCGAAAGCTTCAACAGCCATGACCATCTCAGCAGCATGCTCGGTAGCCCCCTCAGTGGTGGCTAGTGGGAGCCTGCTGAGCGCATCGGCGCAGTTTTCAGTGCCCGGTCTGTGCCGAATTGTATAGTCATAGGCGGCTAACGTGAGTGCCCGACTCTGTATGCAGGCCGACGCGTTTGCATTTATGGCCTTGTTGTCGGCCAAAAGGGACGTTAGGGGTTTGTGATCCTGCCAAACAGGTACTGGTGCATTTTCTTTACCGCATATACACATGCGAGTGCCTCCTTTTCTACCATCCCATAACCCCTTTCTGCCTGGGACAGACTCCTGAAGGCATAAGCTACCGGCTGTAACTGACCCTTGACATTGACATTGACATCTTACATGGGTCGTATCGTGTTAACAGAGTGTTGGAACATAACAAATTGCGTGCTCTATTAAAAGCCCTTTCCTGGCTGTCCCCCCAGATCCATTCGCGACCTTTGCGTAGGAGCACGTGTAGCGGCTCTAGCAGCGTGCTCAATTTGGGAAGAAAGTTACCAAAATAGTTCAGGAGCCCCAGGAACAAACGCAGCTCCGTCGTGTTACGGGGTCTGGGTGCTCTCTGGATCGCTTCCATCTTGGATGCAGTAGGGCTGATCCCGTCTGCTGCTACCTTCATCCCCAGGAATTCTACCTCTGGAGCTAGGAAGACGCACTTCGCCTTTTTCGGTCGCAGCCCTACCCGGTCCAGTCTGCGTAGCACCTCCTCCAGGTTGTGGAGGTGTTCTTCTGTATCGTCACCCGTGATGAGGATGTCGCCCTGAAAAACCACCGTCCCTGGAATCGACTTGAGGAGGCTTTCCATATTTCGTTGGAAGATCGCGGCAGCCGAACGAATCCCGAACGGACATCTGTTGTACTCAAACAACCCCTTGTGTGTCGTGATGGTGGTCAGCTTCTTCGACTCACTCGCCAGCTCCTGGGTCATGTAAGCTGAGGTCAGGTCCAATTTTGAAAAAAGTTTGCCACCGGATAGCGTCGCAAAGAGGTCCTCCGCTCTTGGTAGCAGGTACTGGTCTTGGAGTGACACCCAATTGATGGTGGCCTTGTAATCACCACATATGCTGACCGACCCATCCGCCTTGAGCACCAGCACGATCGGGCTCGCCCAGTCACTGAATTCAACTGGCGAGATGATGCCTTCCCTCAGCAGACGGTCCAATTCGCCTTCTATCTTTTCCCGCATCATGTACGGCACCGCTCTGGCCTTGTCTGCCTGGAGAACTGTGTGCTGCTTTAACAATGTTGAATCTCTGACCCAACCATTCCTTAACACAGTACCTCTTGTCTGTTCTGTTAGTGGCCATGCTCGCGTGGTTTAAATCCCAGTTTCTCGTCGCCATTGATACATCCTTACTATACAGTATAAATGCACACGAGGCCCATGCTTGAGAGATCAGTCTGTGAACTGTCCTTTATTTCTTAGCACTCAAGTGATGAAGGTGGGTGGAGCTTCCCCTTTTATACCTGAAGGTCCAGGTTAGGAGTGTCTCCCACCTAGTGGTCATTGTTCTCACAGTGTTCAAATTAGGTCAGATTATACATGGGTTACAATGCTGGTTGAATAGATGACACACGGCATTGGGCATCGGGAGGGGGGAGGGCGGGAGAGGAAAGGCTGGGATACACGGCATCGGTGGGGCGGGGGGGGGAGGGAGGGAGGGAGAGGAAAGACTGGGCTCCACGGCATCTGGAGGGAGAGGAAAGGCAGGGCTCGACGGCATCGGGAGGTGGGGAGGGAGGGAGAGGAAAGACTGGACTACACGGCATCGGGAGGGAGGGAGAGGAAAGGCTGGGCTCGACGGCATCAGGAGGGAGGGAGAGGTAAGGCTGGGCTCGGTGGCCTGTGTGGGAGGCCACCCAGCCTGGGCTAGGGGTGGCACAACAACGCGCACCGGGAGGCCACTCAACCTGGGCTAGGGGCGGGAGCGATCGGCATCGGGATTCGATCGGCATCGGGATTCAACCGGCATCGGGATTCCATGGGGAGAGAAAGAGAGGCTGGGCTGCAAATGAATTGGGGGGGGGGGGGGGGGAGGGGCGGGGAAGGAGGAGAACGAGTGAACGTGGCATCTGTGGGGAGAGAGGCTGGACTGCAAATGAACGGTGGGAGGTGGAGGGCGAGTCAACGCGGCATCTGTGGGAAGAGAGAGGCTGGGCCGATTGCCAAATTTCTGTTCCTGCGC
Source organism: Pristiophorus japonicus (assembly GCF_044704955.1). Classification (NCBI taxonomy): domain Eukaryota; kingdom Metazoa; phylum Chordata; class Chondrichthyes; family Pristiophoridae; genus Pristiophorus; species Pristiophorus japonicus. The sequence continues at coordinate 85,016,308 of NC_091997.1, forward strand.
TTGCGTGGACATCGCAACCTGACTAGAATGAGTATGTGCAGACGTCCCGGCACTGTTTTCAGCGCAGGACACTGACTCCGCCCCGACCCGACTGGCCACACTAGAGATGCCGGACAGCGGCCAAAGTGGGGAGGAATCTTTTCGGCGCACTTCTGAACGGAGAAAAGCGGCGCATCTCCGGTAAGTACGCCGAAAAAAGGGGTGGGCCAAAATTGAGCCCAAAGAGTGGCTCGATAGCACCACTACCGTCGGAGCTGGTCGAGTCTTAATGGACATAGCTGCCAGACTGGGCCTGCGACAGATAGTGAGAAAACCAGTACGAGGGTAAAACCTACTTGACTTCATCCTCACCAATCTACTTGTCGCAGATGTATCTGTCCATGGCAACATTTGTAACAGTGACCACCGCACAGTCATCGTGGAGACGAAGTCCTGTCTTAACACTAAGGACACCCTCCATTGTGTTGTGTGGCACGCAAGCGCAGTAGCGCCGAAATTTGGCAATCGGCCCAGGCTCTCTCTTCCCACAGATGCCGCGTTGACTCGTCCTCCTCCTCCCACCGTTCATTTGCAGTCCAGCCTCTCTCCCCACAGATGCCACGTTCACTCGCTCTCCTCCTTTCCCCCCCCCCCACCCCCCCCAATTCATTTGCAGCCCAGCCTCTCTTTCTCTCCCCATGGAATACAGATGCCAGTTGAATCCCGATCCTGGTGCTGTGGGCCATGTCTATGGACTTACAGGGGAGGAATAAGAAAAAAAGGGACGCTTATGTCATTTACCAACGGCTAAATACTATAGAATCTTTAGAGGAATATAGGAAGTTAAGAGGCAAAATTAAAAAGGATATCAGGAATGCTAAGAGAGAACATGAGAAATTCTTGGCCAGTAAAATTAAGGAAAACCCTAATATGTTCGATAAATATATTGAGTAAGAGGGTAAATAAAGAAAGGGTAGGGCCTATTAGAGACCATGAGGGTAATCTTTGTGTGGAGGCGGAAGATGTTGGTAGGATTCTTAACGAATACTTTGCATCTGTTTTCACAAAGGAAAAGGTTAATGCAGATAGTGCTATCGAGGAGGAGCGTGATATTCTGGATGAAATAAATATAGTGAGAGAGGAGGTATTAAGGAATTTAGCAGCTTTGAAAGTAGATAAGTCCCCAGGCCCGGATGAAATGCATCCCAGGTTGTTGAGCACAGTAAAAGAGGAAATAGCAGAAGCCTTGACCATCATTTTCCAGTCCTCTTTGGATTTGGGCATGGTGCCGAAGGATTAGAGGACTGCTAATGTCGTACCCTCATTTAAGAAGGGAAAAAGGGATAGGCCGAGTAATTATACGCCTGTCAGCCTATCCTCAGTGGTGGGAAAATTATTGGAAAACATTTTGAAAGACAGGATAAATCTGCATTTGGAAAGGCAAGGATTAATTAGGGACAGTCAGCACGGATTTGTTAAGGGAAGATCATGTTTGACTAACCTGATTGTATTTTTTTTAGGAGGTAACCAAGAGGGTCGATGAGAGTAGTGTGTACAATGTAGTATATATGGACTTTAGCAAGGCTTGTGATAAGGTCCCACATGGTAGACTGGTCATGAAGGCTAAAGCCCATAGGATACAGGACAAAGTGGCAAGTTAGATCCAAAATCGGATCGGAGGTAGGAAGCAAAGCGTAATGATTGATGGATGTTTGTGTGACTGGAAGGATGTTTCCAGTTGGGTTCCGCAGGGCTCAGTACTGGGTCCCTTGCTTTTTATGGTATATATCAACGATTTAGATTTGAATATAGGGAGTATGATTAAGAAGTTTGCAGACGACGGGGGGGGGGGGGGGGGGGGGGGGGGAGGGGCGGGGAAGGAGGAGAACGAGTGAACGTGGCATCTGTGGGGAGAGAGGCTGGACTGCAAATGAACGGTGGGAGGTGGAGGGCGAGTCAACGCGGCATCTGTGGGAAGAGAGAGGCTGGGCCGATTGCCAAATTTCTGTTTCTGCGCTTGCGTGGACATCGCAACCTGACTAGAATGAGTATGTGCAGACGTCCCGGCACTGTTTTCAGCGCAGGACACTGACTCCGCCCCGACCCGACTGGCCACACTAGAGATGCCGGACAGCGGCCAAAGTGGGGAGGAATCTTTTCGGCGCACTTCTGAACGGAGAAAAGCGGCGCATCTCCGGTAAGTACGCCGAAAAAAGGGGTGGGCCAAAATTGAGCCCAAAGAGTGGCTCGATAGCACCACTACCGTCGGAGCTGGTCGAGTCTTAATGGACATAGCTGCCAGACTGGGCCTGCGACAGATAGTGAGAAAACCAGTACGAGGGTAAAACCTACTTGACTTCATCCTCACCAATCTACTTGTCGCAGATGTATCTGTCCATGGCAACATTTGTAACAGTGACCACCGCACAGTCATCGTGGAGACGAAGTCCTGTCTTAACACTAAGGACACCCTCCATTGTGTTGTGTGGCACGCAAGCGCAGTAGCGCCGAAATTTGGCAATCGGCCCAGGCTCTCTCTTCCCACAGATGCCGCGTTGACTCGTCCTCCTCCTCCCACCGTTCATTTGCAGTCCAGCCTCTCTCCCCACAGATGCCACGTTCACTCGCTCTCCTCCTTTCCCCCCCCCCCACCCCCCCCAATTCATTTGCAGCCCAGCCTCTCTTTCTCTCCCCATGGAATACAGATGCCAGTTGAATCCCGATGCCAATCGAATGGGATAGAATCGGAACAAATTTATCAGCTCAAAACTGGGCATCCATGAGGTGCTGTGGGCCATGTCTATGGACTTACAGGGGAGGAATAAGAAAAAAAGGGACGCTTATGTCATTTACCAACGGCTAAATACTATAGAATCTTTAGAGGAATATAGGAAGTTAAGAGGCAAAATTAAAAAGGATATCAGGAATGCTAAGAGAGAACATGAGAAATTCTTGGCCAGTAAAATTAAGGAAAACCCTAATATGTTCGATAAATATATTGAGTAAGAGGGTAAATAAAGAAAGGGTAGGGCCTATTAGAGACCATGAGGGTAATCTTTGTGTGGAGGCGGAAGATGTTGGTAGGATTCTTAACGAATACTTTGCATCTGTTTTCACAAAGGAAAAGGTTAATGCAGATAGTGCTATCGAGGAGGAGCGTGATATTCTGGATGAAATAAATATAGTGAGAGAGGAGGTATTAAGGAATTTAGCAGCTTTGAAAGTAGATAAGTCCCCAGGCCCGGATGAAATGCATCCCAGGTTGTTGAGCACAGTAAAAGAGGAAATAGCAGAAGCCTTGACCATCATTTTCCAGTCCTCTTTGGATTTGGGCATGGTGCCGAAGGATTAGAGGACTGCTAATGTCGTACCCTCATTTAAGAAGGGAAAAAGGGATAGGCCGAGTAATTATACGCCTGTCAGCCTATCCTCAGTGGTGGGAAAATTATTGGAAAACATTTTGAAAGACAGGATAAATCTGCATTTGGAAAGGCAAGGATTAATTAGGGACAGTCAGCACGGATTTGTTAAGGGAAGATCATGTTTGACTAACCTGATTGTATTTTTTTTAGGAGGTAACCAAGAGGGTCGATGAGAGTAGTGTGTACAATGTAGTATATATGGACTTTAGCAAGGCTTGTGATAAGGTCCCACATGGTAGACTGGTCATGAAGGCTAAAGCCCATAGGATACAGGACAAAGTGGCAAGTTAGATCCAAAATCGGATCGGAGGTAGGAAGCAAAGCGTAATGATTGATGGATGTTTGTGTGACTGGAAGGATGTTTCCAGTTGGGTTCCGCAGGGCTCAGTACTGGGTCCCTTGCTTTTTATGGTATATATCAACGATTTAGATTTGAATATAGGGAGTATGATTAAGAAGTTTGCAGACGACGCTAAAATTGGCTGTATGGTTGATAATGAAGAGGAAAGTCATGGGCTGCAGGAGGATACCAATCTACTGGTCAGGTGGCAGAGCAGTGGCAAATGGAATTTAATTCAGAGAAGTGTGAGGTGATGCATTTTGAAAGGGCTAATAAGGAACGGGTATACACATTACGTGATAGGCCACACCTTGGAGTGCTTGTCCACAGATCCTTGAAAGTAGTAGGCCAGGTGTCTAAGATGGTTAAGAAGGCATACGGAATGCTTGCCTTTATTGGCCGAGGCATAGAATATAAGAGCAGGGAGGTTATGCTTAAATTGTATAATACTTTGGTTAGGCCACAGCTGGAGTACTGCGTGCAGTTCTGGTCGTCGTATTATAGGAAGGACGTGATTGCACTAGAGTGTGTGCAGAGAAGATTTACTCAGATGCCGCCTGGACTGGAGAATCTTAGTTATGAGGACAGATTGGATAGGCTGGGTTTGTTCTCATTGGTACAGAGGAGGTTGAGAGGAGGTGTACAAAATATTGAGGGGCCTGGACATATTGGATAGTAAGAGTCTATTTCCATTGGTGGAGGGCTCTATTATGAGGGAGCATAGTTTTAAGGTGGTTGGTGGAAGGTTTAGCGGGGATTTGAGGGGGGGCTTCTTTACGCAGAGGGTTGTGGGGATCTGGAACTTGCTGCCTGGAAGAGTGGTGGATGCAGAAACCCTCACCACTTTTAAGAGATGGTTGGATAGGCACTTCAAATGCAGTAATCTGCAGGGTTACGGACCTGGAGTTGGTAATTGGGATTAGACTGGATGACTTTTGTTGGACGGTGCAGATATAATGGTAAGTACTGCAGGGAACAGAATACGGCCAGGGTGATCTCCTGGACTAGTTTCAATCGCCTGGATGGGTCGGAGAGGAATTTTCCCAGATTTTTTTCTCCCTAAATTGGCCTGGATTTTTATCTGGTTTTTGCCTCTCCCAGGAGATCACATGGCTCCGGTTGGGATGGAGTGTAGAATGTTTCAGTATAAGGGGTTTTGCAGTTGTGTGAGGCGGACTGGTTTGGCTGGGTACTCTTTTCCTTGTCTTTGCATTGTTCATAGGTTTATATGTATCCTTTAGGGCTGCTGACCAAGGGCCGTGCGGCTCTTTGTCGGCCGGCGCGGACATGATGAGCCGAAATGGCCTTTGTAAATTCCTATGTTTCTATCAGCAGCAGCAGAATTGTAGTCCACCACAATCTGTAACCTCATGGCCCGGCATATCCCTCACTCTACCATTACTATTAAGCCAGGTGACCATACCTGGTTCAATGCATGTAGAAAAGCATGCCAGGAGCAGCACCAGGTGGACCTAAAAAAGGCGCCAACCCGGGGAAGCTGCAACACAGGACTACATGCATGCTAAAAAGCAGAAGCAGCATGCTATAGAGAGGGCTAAGTGATCCCACAATCAATGGATCAGATCAAAGCTCTGCAGTCCAGTCATGAATGGTGGCAGACCATTAAACAACTAATGGGAGGAGGATGCTTCATGAATATCCCCATCCTCAATGATGGCAGATCCCAGCATGTGAGTGCAAATGACAAGGCTGAAGCGTTTACAATCATCTTCAGCCAGAAGTGCTGAGTGGATGATCCATATCGACCTCCTCCTGAGGTTCCCAATATCACAGAAGCCAATCTTCAGCCAATTTGATTCACTCCACTCAAGAAACGGCTGAGCGCACTGAAAACAGCAAAGACTACAAGCCCCGACACCATCCAGAACTAGCCGTGCCTCTAGTCAAGCTGTTCCATGCACAGCTACAATACTGGCATATATCCGATAATGTGAAAAACTGTCCAGGTATGTCCTATACACAAAAAGCAGGACAAATCCAATCCAGCCAATTATCGCCCCATCAGTCTATTCTCAATCATCAGCAAAGTGATCGAAGGTTCAGCGATGCCAGAACCACTCAGCTCCAGAACTCATTACAGCCTTGGTCCAAACATGGACAAAGGAGCTGAATTCCAGAGGTGTGGTGACAATGATTGCCCTTGACATCAAGGCAGCATTTGACCGAGTATGGCATCAAGGAGTATTAGTAAAACTGAAGTCAATGGGAATCCGGGGGAAAACTCTCCACTGCCTGGAGTCATACCTAGCATAAAGGAAGATGGTTGTGCTGGTTGGAGGTCGATAATCACAGCCTCAGGACATCGCTGCAGGAGTTCCTCAGGGCAGCGACCTAGGCCCAACCATCTTCACCTGCTTCATCAATGACCTTCCCTTTATCATAAGGTCAGAAGTGGGGATGTTCGCTGATGACTGCACAGTGTTCAGTGCCATTCGCAACTCCTCAGATAATGAAGCAGTCGATGCCCGCATGCAGCAAGAGCTGGACGACATTCAAGGTTGAGCTGATAAGTGGCAAGTCGACAGCATCTTCCATCACTTTGCTGATGATTCGCGTGACACAAATGCCAAGTAATGATCATCTCCAACAAGAGAGAATCTAACCACCACCACTTGACATTCAATGGAATTACCATCACCGAATCCCCCACGATTAATATCCTGGGGGTCACCATTGACCAGAAACTTAACTGGACCAGCCACATAAATACTATGGCAAAAAGTGCAGGTCAGAGGCTGGGTATTCTGAGGCGAGTGTCTCACCTCTTGACTCCCCAAAGCTTTTCCAGCATCAACAAGGCTCCACTTTTCCTGGATGAGTGCAGCTCAACATCAACTATTATTTATATAGCGCCTTTAACGTAGTAAAACGTCTCAAGGCACTTCACAGCAGTGAAAGACAAAGTTTTTTTTTTAAACTTTGGAAGAAACTTTTAAACATCCCTCAGAACTCCAGCGGACAACTGACTTCCTAATGCTTGCCCCCAATCAAGCCTCGGGCCACCTACCATCAAGGGCGCTACTCAGGCGCCGAGCTTGCGGCCAATATCTCGCCGTAGGCAATTAGGCTCATACAGCAGTGCCTGGTCTCCAGTCGTCTTGGACCCGCTTGCCACCAGACCAAGACCTTGCTCAGTTAAGCCCGTGTGGTTGCTGGTGTGCAACGGCCACCCAACATTAAAATAACTCACGCAGAGGCATCTTCCACTTCGTTAACATGAAGTTCGGGACCTGGAACGTCAGGACCCTCACGGACAACTCCAACAGCGACAGGCCGGAATGCCACACCACCATAGTTGCCCGGGAACTTAGACGCTTTGACATCGACATCACCGCCCTAAGCGAGACTCGGCGGGCAGGAGAAGGCCAGCTCAAGGAACAAAGCGGAAGTTACACCTTTTTCTGGAAAGGAAAACCAGAGGAAGAATGCCGCCTTCACGGAGTCGGCTTCGCCATCAAAAATGAGCTTGTCGACCGCCTCAAATACTCCCCCTGTGGGGTTAACGAACGCCTCATGACTCTTCGACTCACCCTATCCCGGAACCAATGCGCCACAGTCATCAGTGCGTACGCCAACACTCAATGCAACGGATGAGACCAAAGAGGGTTTTTATTCCAATATCGAAACATCCCTGTCCCACGTCCCCGCCGGCGACAAATTGATCCTCCTAGGTGATTTCAATCCCAGGGTCGGCAAAGGCATGATTGGCAGAGAGGAGGTAGGGAAAGCCGACTCCAGTGGTACCCTACCCGACAAAATGTCTAGACATGAACTTTTCATCACCAACACCCTGTTCCGCCAGAGGGACAAATAAAAGGCATCGTGGCAACAACCTTGCTCCAAACACTGGCACCTGCTCGACTATGTCATCGTCCGAGCCAGGAATCGCAAGGATGTGTGCATCACCCGCGCCATGACAGAAGCTGACGACTGTTGGATGGACCACCGCCTAATCCAATCCATCATCGACATTAAGATAGCCCCAAAGTGGAGGTGACAGCAGAAGCAGTGCGCAAAAAAGTCAATGCTGGGGCACTTAAAGACCCAGCTAAGAGAGTCCTATACAGCCAGCGCCTCACAGCTAACCTGGCATGCCTTGATGACCCAGAGATGCTGAATGTCCACAACGCTTGGTCTGCCTTCCAGGCCTCCATAAGAGACACGATCACTCAACCAGAAAACACCAGGACTGGTTTGATGAGAATGATCAGGAGATTCAAGAACTAATAGTTCGCAAGCGCAGAGCATTTCTGAGCCTCGAGCAACAACCCAACTCGGGAGCTGCAAAGCAACATTACATGAGGCTCAAGGCTGAGGTCTAACAAAAAACCCAGGACCTAAAGAACAGGTAGTGGATGGAGTAAGCACAGAAGATACAACAACTGGCCGACAGCCATGATATGCGAGGATTCTTCATCGCAGTCGAAGCCACCTACGGTCCAAACTTCCAAGGCCCCACCCCACTGCTGGCAAAGAACGAGGAAACACTCATCAAGGACACCGAGGCTGTCAGGGCCTGTTAGAAGAAGCACTTCGAAGATCTCCTCAATCAAGACTCTGCCTTTGACTCTAGTGTTCTCAACTCCATCCCGCAGCATTCGACCCGCCACCACCTCAGTGAAACCCCAATGTTGCATGAGGTAGGAAAAGCCATAAAACAGCTCAAGAACAACAAGGCTATGGGAGTGGATGGAATCCCTGCTGAAGCGCTAAAGTAAGGCGGAGAGGCGCTGTTGGCGCGGATACATGACCTCATCCCTCTCATCTGGAGGGAGGAGAGTATGCTGGGAGATCTCAGAGATGCAGTGATCGTGACCATCTTTAAAAATGGAGAGACGTCCGACTGCGGCAATTACAGGGGAATCTCCCTCGTGTCAGCTGCTAGGAAAGTTGTCGCTAGAGTTCTCCTCAACAGTCTTCTCCCTGTGGCTGAGGAGCTCCTCCCGGAGTCACAGTACAGATTTCTTCCCCAAGGGGCACAACGGACATGATCTTTGCAGCGCAACAGCTGCAGGAAAAATGCAGGAGCAGCACAGCCCTTATACATGGCCTTTTTTGACCTTACAAAAGCCTTTGACACTGTCCTCCGTTTCGGATGCCCCACAACAACATGCAGGCCATGATCCTTACCAACGGATCCATTACAGACTCAGTCCATGTCCAGACTGGGGTCAAACAGGGCTGCGTCATCGCTCCAACCCTCTTCTCAATCTTCCTCGCTGCCATGCTCCACCTCACAGTCAACAAGCTGCCCACTGGAGTGGAACTAAACTACATAATCAGTGGGAAGCTGTTTAACCTACGCCGCCTCCAGACCAGGTCCAAGATCACCCCAACCTCTGTCGCCGAGCTATGGTACGCGGACGACGACTGCGTCTGCGCACATTCTGAGGCTGAACTCCAGGATATAGTCGACGTATTTACCAAGGCATACGAAAGCATGAGCCTTACGCTAAGCATCCGTAAAACAAAGGTCCTCGACCAGCCTGTCCTCGTTCCACATCACTGACCCCCAGTCATCAAGATCCACGGCGCGGCCCTCAACAACGTGGACCACAGCCCATGTCTCGGGAGCCTCTTATCAACAAAAGCAGACATTGATGCAGAGATTCAACACCGCCTCCAGTGCGCCAGTGCAGCCTTCGGTCACCTGAGGAAAAGAGTGTTTGAAGACCAGGCCCTCAAACTCATGGTCTACAGGGCTATAGTAATATCCGCCCTGCTGTATGGCTCAGAGGCATGGACGATGTACAGAAGACACCTCAAGTTGCTGAAGATATATCACCAACAATGTCTCCGCAACATCCTACAAATCCCCTGGGAGGAGAGGTGCACCAACATCAGTTTCCTCATCCAGGGTAACATCCCCAGCATTGAAGCACTGGCCACACTCGATCAGTTTTGCTGGGCAGGCCACATAGTTCGCATGCCAGACACGAGACTCCCAAAGCAAGTGCTCTGTGCGGAGCTCCTTCATGGCAAATGAACCAAAGGTGGGCAGCGGAAACGTTACAAGGACACCCTCAAAGCCTCCGTGACAAAGTGCGACATCACCACTGACACCTGGGGGTCCCTGGCCAAAGACCGCACTAAGTGGAGAAAGTGCATCCAGGAGGGCGTTGAGCACTTAAGAGTCTCAACGCCGAGAGCATGCAGAAATCAAGCGTAGACAGTGGAAGGAGCGTGTGGCAAACCAGTCCCACCCACCCCTTTCCTCTACGAGTATCTGTCGCACCTGTGACAGAGTCTGTGGCTCTCGTATTGGACTGTTCAGCCACCAAAGAACTCACTTCAGGAGTGGAAGCAAGTCTTCCTCGATTCTGAGGGACTGCCTATGATGATGATGATGGATAAGACAACTGTATAGGGTACTGGTAAGACCGCACCTGGAGTACTGTGTGCAGTTTTGGTCACCTTACTTAAGGAAGGATATACTGGCTTTGGAGGGGGTACAGAGACGATTCACTAGGCTGATTCCGGAGATAGAAACATAGAAAATAGGTGCAGGAGTGGGCCATTCGGCCCTTCTAGCCTGCACCGCCATTCAATGAGTTCATGGCTGAACATGCAACTTCAGTACCCCATTCCTGCTTTCTCACCATAGCCCTTGATTCCCCTAGTAGTAAGGACTTCATCTAACTCCCTTTTGAATAGATTTAGTGAATTGGCCTCAACAACTTTCTGTGGTAGAGAATTCCACAGGTTCACCACTCTCTGGGTGAAGAAATTCCTCCTCATCTCGGTCCTAAATGGCTTCCCCCTTATCCTTAGACTGTGTCCCCTGGTTCTGGACTTCGCCAACATTGGGAACATTCTTCCTGCATCTAACCTGTCTAACCCCGTCAGAATTTTAAACGTTTCTATGAGGTCCCCTCTCATTCTTCTGAACTCCAGTGAATACAAGCCCAGTTGATCCAGTCTTTCTTGATAGGTCAGTCCCGCCATCCCGGGAATCAGTCTGGTGAACCTTCGCTGCACTCCCTCAATAGCAAGAATGTCCTTCCTCAGGTTAGGAGACCAAAACTGTACACAATACTCCAGGTGTGGCCTCACCAAGGCCCTGTACAATTGCAGCAACACCTCCCTGCCCCTGTACTCAAATCCCCTCGCTATGAAGGCCAACATGACATTTGCTTTCTTAACCGCCTGCTGTACCTGCATGCCAACCTCACATTTATCCACATTATACTTCATCTCCCATGCATTTGCCCACTCACCTAACCTATTCAAGTCGCTCTGCAGCCTCATAGCATCCTCCTCGCAGCTCACACTGCCACCCAACTTAGTGTCATCCGCAAATTTGGAGATACTACATTTAATCCCCTCGTCTAAATCATTAATGTACAGTGTAAACAGCTGGGGCCCCAGCACAGAACCTTGCGGTACCCCACTAGTCACTGCCTGCCATTCTGAAAAGTCCCCATTTACTCCTACTCTTTGCTTCCTGTCTGACAACCAGTTCTCAATCCATGTCAGCACACTACCCCCAATCCCATGTGCTTTAACTTTGCACATTAATCTCTTGTGTGGGACCTTGTCGAAAGCCTTCTGAAAGTCCAAATATACCACATCAACTGGTTCTCCCTTGTCCACTCTACTGGAAACATCCTCAAAAAATTCAAGAAGATTTGTCAAGCATGATTTCCCTTTCACAAATCCATGCTGACTTGGACCTATCATATTACCTCTTTCCAAATGCACTGCTATGACATCCTTAATAATTGATTCCATCATTTTACCCACTACCGATGTCAGGCTGACCGGTCTATAATTCCCTGTTTTCTCTCTCCCTCCTTTTTTAAAAAGTGGGGTTACATTGGCTACCCTCCACTCCATAGGAACTGATCCAGAGTCAATGGAATGTTGGAAAATGACTGTCAATGCATCCACTATTTCCAAGGCCACCTCCTTAAGTACTCTGGGATGCAGTCCATCAGGCCCTGGGGATTTATCGGCCTTCAATCCCATCAATTTCCCCAACACAATTTCCCGACTAATAAGGATTTCCCTCAGTTCCTCCTCCTTACTAGACCCTCCGACCCCTTTTATATCCGGAAGGTTGTTTGTGTCCTCCTCAGTGAATACCGAACCAAAGTACTTGTTCAATTGGTCCGCCATTTCTTTGTTCCCCGTTATGACTTCCCCTGATTCTGACTGCAGGGGACCTACGTTTGTCTTTACTAACCTTTTTCTCTTTACATATCGACAGAAACTTTTGCAATCCGTCTTAATGTTCCCTGCAAGCTTCTTCTCGTACTCCATTTTCCCTGCCCTAATCAAACCCTTTGTCCTCCTCTGCTGAGTTCTAAATTTCTCCCAGTCCCCGGGTTCGCTGCTATTTCTGGCCAATTTGTATGCCACTTCCTTGGCTTTAATGCTATCCCTGATTTCCCTTGATAGCCACAGTTGAGCCACCTTCCCTTTTTTATTTTTACGCCAGACAGGAATGTACAATTGTTGTAGTTCATCCATGCGGTCTTTAAATGTCTGCCATTGCCCATCCACAGTCAACCCCTTCAGTATCATTCGCCAATCTATCCTAGCCAATTCACGCCTCATACCTTCAAAGTTACCCTTCTTTAAGTTCTGGACCATGGTCTCTGAATTAACTGTTTCATTCTCCATCCTAATGCAAAGAGTAGGAGTAAATGGGGACTTTTCAGAATGGCAGGCAGTGACTAGTGGGGTACCGCAAGGTTCTGTGCTGGGGCCCCAGCTGTTTACACTGTACATTAATGATTTAGACGAGGGGATTAAATGTAGTATCTCCAAATTTGCGGATGACACTAAGTTGGGTGGCAGTGTGAGCTGCGAGGAGGATGCTATGAGGCTGCAGAGCGACTTGGATAGGTTAGGTGAGTGGGCAAATGCATGGCAGACCAAGCAGGGTTGGTCAAGAGGGCAGAATTTGAGGAGCGCAGACATCTCGTGGGGTTGTGAGGCTGAAATAGATTACAGAGATAGGGAGGGGCATGGCCATGGAGGAAATTGTAAAAAAGCTGAGATGAGGGGGTTACCTTATGATGATAGATTGAGTAGACTGGGTCTTTACTCGTTGGAGTTCAGAAGGATGAGGGGTGATCTTATAGAAACATTTAAAATAATGAAAGGGATAGACAAGATAGAGGCGGAGAGGTTGTTTCCACTGGTCGGGGAAACTAGAACTAGGGGGCACAGCCTCAAAATACGGGGGAGCCAATTTAAAACCGAGTTGAGAAGGAATTTCTTCTCCCAGAGGGTTGTGAATCTGTGGAATTCTCTGCCCAAGGAAGCAGTTGAGGCTAGCTCATTGAATGTATTCAAGTCACAGATAGATAGATTTTTAACCAATAAGGGAATTAAGGGTTACGGGGAGCGGGCGGGTAAGTGGAGCTGAGTCCACGGCCAGATCAGCCATGATCTTATTGAATGGCGGAGCAGGCTCGAGGGGCTAGATGGCCTATTCCTGTTCCTAATTATGACAAAACAGATAAATTTGACACCGAGCCACATAAGAAGAAATTATGGCAGATGACCAAAAGCATGGTTAAAGAGGTAGGTTTTAAGAAGCGTATTAATGGAGGAAAGAGAGGCGGAGAGGTTTAGGGAGCGAATTCCAGAGCTTAGGGCCCAAGCAGCTGAAGGCACAGTCAGTGATGTTTGAACAGTTGTAAGCAGGGTTGGTCAAGAGGGCAGAATTTGAGGAGCGCAAACATCTCGTGGGGTTGTGAGGCTGAAATAGATTACAGAGATAGGGAAGGGCATGGCCATGGAGGAAATTGTAAAAAGGATGAGAATTTTGAAATCGAGGCATTGTTTAATCAGGAGTCAATGTAGGTCAGCGAACACAGGGGTGATGGGTGACCGTGACTTGGTGCGAGTTAGAACAAGGGCTACCGAGTTTTGGATGACCTCAAGTTTACATAGTGTAGAATGTGGGAGGTCAGCCATGAGTGCGTTGGAGTAGTCAAGTCTAGAGGTAACAAAGGCATGGATGAGCGTTTCAGCAGCAGAAGAGGTGAGGCAGAGGCAGAGGCGGGCAATGTTACGAGGTGGAAATAAGCGGTTTCAGTTATGCCGCGTGTTATATCTCAAATAAAGCAATGTGACTGAGTACTGTAGACTTGAGTAAGTGTGACCTTAGTCTCTTTATTCTGACTCCAGAGTGGGGCTTTCCGCTCCCTAGTCGATCGTCTCGGTACAAACACAGATGCAGGTGAGTTGGTAGGGCCTTTGCTGGGCTGTTTGCAGCTGGCCTTGCTGGACTGCTGGGGATGATGAATTCAGCTTCGTGGTCAACCGTGATGTCGGTTGCCACTTGTGTGTGTATCGGAGGGTCAAAGTTAGTGGTGTCCTCTTCAGGTTGCTCGTGGCTGTCTGTGAATAGCAGTTTGGTTTGGTCCAAATGCTTTCTGCAAGTTAGTCCATTTGTGAGTTTGACCTCAAACACCCTACTCCCTTCTTTGGCTACGACAGTGCCAGCAAGCCATTTGGGACCATGTCCATAATTGAGTACAAATATAGGGTCATTGACTTCAATATCATGTGACAAATTTGCGCGATCATGGTACATGCTTTGTTGATGCCACCTGCCCTCGACATGATCATAGAGATCAGGGTGGACTAGAGAGAATCTTGTTTTGAGTGCCCTTTTCATGAGCAGTTCGGCAGGGAGAACCCCGGTGAACGAGTGGGGTCTTGTGCGGTAGCCGAGCAGGACTCGGGACAGGCGGGTCTGGAGGGAGCCTTCCGACACGCGTTTCAAGCTTTGCTTGATGGTTTGGACTGCCGTTCTGCCTGGCCGTTAGATGCGGGCTTGAACGCAGCAGATGTGACGTGCTTGATCCCATTGCGAGTCATGAATTCCTTGAATTCAGTGTTGGTGAAGCACGGTCCATTGTCGCTGACAGACAGGCCGTGCGTGGCAAACATGGCTCGTAGGATTTCGATGGTGGCACTGGACGCGTGCTTACAGACATTATTACGTACTCAATCCATTTTGAATAAGCATTCACAACAACCAAAAATATTTTGCCTAGAAACGGGCCAGCGAAGTCAACGTGGATCCTAGATCACGGTTTGGAAGGCCATGACCACAAACTTAGCAGTGCCTCCCTGGGTACATTGCTCAATTCAGAGCAAGTGTTGCATTGGCGCACACATGACTCCAAATCTGATCGATGCCGGGCCATCACACATGGGATCTGGCTCTAGATTTCATCAATACTATGCCTGGGTGGGTACTGTGTAGGCCGCGTATGAACGTTTCCCTGCCTTTCTTAAGCAAAAACCACGTGATTACCCCAAAAAAGACAGACCACCTGTATGGACATTTCGTCTTTGTGCCACTGGAATGGCTTGATCTCTTCATGCATCTCCGCTGGGACACTGGACCAGCTCCCATGGAAGACACAGTTTTTTTTTTTAACAAGGGACAGTAAAGGATCCTGGCTGGTCCAGGTCCTGATCTGGCGGGCCATAACAGCTTCAAATGCATCCATCACCAAGAGCAAATCTGCAGGCTGTGCCATTTCCACCCCGGTGGTGGGCAATGGTAGCTGCCTGAGAGCATCAGCACAGTTCTCTGTGCCTGGCCTGTGGTGAATTACATAGTTATATGCAGACAGCGTGAGCGCCCATCTTTGGATGCGAGCAGAGGCATTGGTATTAATACCTTTGCTCTCTGAGAATAGCGATATGAGTGGCTTATGGTCAGTTTCTAACTCGAACTTAAGCCCAAACAGACTCTGATGCATATTTTACATCCCGTAAACGCATGCCAGAGCTTCTTTTTCAATCATGCTGTAGGCCCTTTCAGCTTTGGACAAATTCCTGGACGCATAAGCAACTGGTTGCAATGTTCCCGATTTGTTTGCTTTTTGTAACACACACCCGACCCCGTATGAAGATGCATCGCAAGCTAGCACTAAACGTTTACTTGAGTCATATAGAACAAGCAGTTTGTTGGAACATAACAGATTTCTGGCTTTCTCAAAAGCAGTCTCTTGTGATTTCCCCCATACTCAGTCATCTCGCTTGCGTAGCAACACATGTAGAGGTTCCGCAAGGTGCTTAACCTGTGTAGGAAATTACCAAAATAATTGAGGAGTCACAGGAACGACCGCAGCTCCGTCACGTTCTGTGGTCTTGGCGCGTTCTTGATGGCCTCCGTCTTGGCGTCGGTGGATCTGATGCGGTCTGCCGCGATTCTTCTCCCTAAGAACTCGACCTCTGACGCCAGGAAAACACACTTCGAGCTTTTCAATCTGAGTCCCACATGACCAAGCTGACTTAGAACCTCTTCCAGGTTCTGCAAGTATTCGATGGTGTCCCGACCTATGATCAATATGTCGTCTTGGAAAACCACGGTGCGCGGAACCGACTTTAGCAGACTTTTCATGTTCCTTTAAAAAATAGCCACGGCTGATCAAATCCCAAACGGGCATCTATTGTAGATGAATAGATCTTTGTACATGTTGATGCAGGTGAGGCCTTTCGAAGATTCCGCCAGCTCCTGCGTCATGTAGGCCGAGGTCAGGTCCAACTTGGTGAACGTCTTCCCTCCTGCCAGCGTCGCAAATAGGTCATCTGCCTTGGGTAGCGGGTACTGGTCCTGCAGCGAAAAACGGTTAATCGTTACTTTATAGTCCCCACAAATTCTGACCGCGCCATCACCCTTGAGAACCGGAACAATCGGACTGGCCCACTCGTTGAACTCAACCGGCGCGATGATGCCTTCTCGCTGCAGCCTGTCCAGCTCCATCTCCACTTTCTCTCGCATCATGTATGGCACCGCACGTGCCTTGTGCTGGATGGGTCGTGTACCGGGAACCAAGTGGATCTGCACCTTCGCCCCAGGGAAATTTCCGATGCCTGGCTCAAACAACAATGGGAACTTGCTCAAAACCTTGGCACGAGGCGTCGTAGACGGATGAAAGCGCTCGGATGTCGTCCCAATTCCAGCAGATTTTTCCCAGCCAGCTTTTGCCGAACAGTGTGGGACCATCTCATAGTACAATCCATAGTGGTAGTTCGTGCTCGCTCCATCATAGGAGACTTTTACTGCTACACTGCCAATTACAGGGATCAGCTCTTCAGTGTAAGCTCTCAGCTTGGTACGAATAGGGCTCAGCTTGGGCCTTTGTGCCTTGTTGCACCACAGCCTCTCGAAGGCCTTTTTGCTCATGATAGACTGACTTGCACCCGTGTCCAATTCCATGGATATTAGAATTCCGTTCAGTTCAACTTTTAACATGATCGGTGGACATTCCGTGGTGAAGGTGTGTACACCGTACATTTCTGTCTCCTCGGTTCGAGTCTCTAGTTCAGTTTGATCCGCCATGGATCGGTCTTCCTCTGCAACGTGGTGGTTTGCAGCTCGTCTGCACATTCGCTGGAGGTGTCCCAATGTTCCACAGCCTTTGCACGTATAGTGTTTGAAGCGGCATTGATGGGCTCAATGATCACCTCCGCAGCACCAACAAGGTGTTAATTGCCTCACATTCACACTTGATGGCAGACTCTGAGTCATCTGCGGTCATGCAGCTGCAGGGGTATATGTTCCGCCATATGCATTCCTGCCTGAAAACGATGTTACTTTGTGTACAGTACTTGCCAATGCATCTTTATGCTGCGAATTTTGTTTGGTGTTATCACTGCTGGACATAAATGCCTGGCTTTATGGCTTTGCTCAGGTTTGGTGTTTCAACAGTCAATAGTTTGCGAAGGATAACCTCATGGCCAATGCCAAGCACAAAAAAATCTCTTAGAATTTGCTCCAGGAATCCACCGAATTCGCATAATCCTGCAAGGCGCCTTGGTTTGGCGACGTAGCTCGCCACTTCCTGGCCTTCAGTCCGTTGACATGTATAAAATCGATACCTTGCCATCAGAATGCTCTCCTTCGCATTTGGGTGTTCCCGGACCAGCGTACACAGTTCTTCATACGATTTGGTTGTTGGTTTCACCGGAGCAAGAAGATTCTTCATGAGGCCATAGGTTGTTGCCCCGCAGACGGTGAGGAGGATCGCCTTTCGTTTGGCAGCGTTCTCATTCCCTTCCAGCTCGGTGGCCACGAAGTATTGGTCGAGTCGCTCCACAAAGGCTTCCCAATCGTCACCTTCTGAGAATTTCTCCAAGATACCAACAGTTCTCTGCATTTTCACGTGATGGTTCGTTATCTATTACTTGTCACCAGTTGTTATATCTCAAATAAAGCAATGTGACTGAGTACTGTGGACGTGAGGAAGTGTGACCCTTAGTCTCTTTATTCTGACTCCAGAATGCTGGCACAGCATGGGAGGCCTGCTTATATGCAGTGCTCCCAAGAGAGGCTGGGATCCCTTGGGACTCCAACAGATCTGCCCTCAGGTGGCGGTAGAATGCTGGTTAAAAGGTATTGCATACATAACACCACGGATATGTGGCCAGAAGCTCATTTTATGGTCAAATAAGACGCCTAGGTTGCGAACAGCCTGGTTTAGCCTCAGATAGATGCCAGGGAGAGGGATGGAGTCAGTGGTTAGGGAACGCAGTTTGTGGCGGGGACGAAAGACAATGGCTTCGGTCTTCCCAATATTTTAATTGGAGAAAATTTCTGCTCATCCAGTACTAGATGTCGGCAAGCAGTGTGACAATTTAGAGGCCATGAATGTATCAAGAGAAGTCGTGGCGAGGTAGAGCAGTGCATTGTCAGTGTACATGTGGAAACTAACTCCGTGTTTTCGGATGATATCGCCAAGGGGCAGCATATAGATGCGAAATAGGAGGAGGCCAAGGATAGATCCTTGGAGGACACTAGAGGTAATCATGCAGGAGTGAGTAGAGAAGCCATTGTGGGAGATTTTCTGGCTACGATTAGATAGATAAGGAACCAGGTAAGTGCAGTCCCATCCAGCTGGACGATGGCGGAGAGGCATTGGAGGAGGATGCAGTGGTCAACCATGTCAAAGGCTGCAGACAGGTCCAGAAGGACACAGTCACAAATGAGGTCATTTGTGACTTTGATGAGAGCCGTTTCTGTACTGTGGCAGGGGTGAAAACCAGATTGAAGGTATTCAAACAAAGATGGTCATGGATTTGTGAGGCGACAACATGTTCAAGGACTTTGGACAGGAAAGGGATGTTGGAGATGGGTGGTAGCGAGCAAGCACAGTGGGGTCAAGGGTGTTTTTTTTAAGGAGAATGGTAATGACTGTAGATCTGAAGGAGAGGTGAAGAGTACCTGAGGAAAGAGAACCATTAATAATGGGAGCCAAAAAAAGAAGTTGGGTGGTCAGCAATTTAGTGGGAATAGGGTCAAGGGAGCAGGAAGTGCGGCTTATGGACAAGATGAGCTTGGAGAGGTCAAGAGGAGCGATCAAAGAGAAACTAGAGAAAGATGTATGTTCAGGGTTAGCGCAGCTGGGAGCATTAGAGGAAGTTTGACCCGGTGGGCTAGGGGAAGGAAGGGAACTCACAGAGGCAGCTGATCGGATGGTCTCAATCTTTGAGACAAAGAAGTCCATGAGCTCCCATAACAGTCAAGAAGCTCAACACCATCCAGGACAAAGCAGCCTGTTTGATTGGCACCCCATCCACCACCTTAAACATTCACTCCCTCTACCACCAGCTTATTATTGCTGCAGTGTGTACCATTTATAAGATGCATTGCAGCAACTCGCCAAGGCTTCTTCAGCAGCACCTACCAAACCCTCAGGGCAGCAGGCGCATGGGAAATTCCACCACCTCCAAATTCCCCTCCAAGTCACACCGTCCTGACTTGGAAGTATTTCGCTGTTCCTTCATCGTTGCTGGGTCAAAATCCTGGAACTCCCTCCCTAACAGCACACGGACTGCAGTGGTTCAAGAAGGCACTCACCACCACCTTCTCAAGGGCAATTAGGGATGGGCAATAAATGCTGGCCTTGCTAGTGACGTCCACATCCCATGAACGAATAAAAAAAACTAATTTCCATGGTTTGAGAATCGGTAAATTGGAATCAAAGATTGGCAGGCAAAACTGTAGTGGAACAATGGGTTGCCTTTAAATTGGAAATAGTTCAGGTACAGTTGAGGTACATTCCCACTCGAGGGAAAGGTAGGGCAACAAAAGTCAGAGATCCCTCGATGACAAAAGAGATGGAGAGTAAGATGCCAGTTGATGCCAGTTCATTGGATATATTCAAGAGGGAGTTAGATATGGCCCTTACGGATAAAGGGATCAAGGGGTATGGAGAGAAAGCAGGAAAGGGGTACTGAGGTGAATGATCAGCCATGATCTTATTGAATGGTGGTGCAGGCTCGAAGGGCTGAATGGCCTACTCCTGCACCTATTTTCTATGTTTCTATGGGCCCAAGTTTCCACACGCGCCTAGAACAGCGCAGTCCCGACCTGGACGCCCGTTTTTCGCGCCACAAAGTGCGCCTAAAAAAATCCTCGGTATTCTCCACCTACTTGCAGATCCTCTGGCTCTCGGCGCAGCCAGCACGAGCTGTGGGGGGAGGGGGGGGGGGGGCGGAGCCAGGTCCCTGCGCTGAAAACAGTGCCGGGACCTCTGCACATGCGCGCTACAGTGGGCACGCAAGTGCAGTAGCTCCAGGCGCCGAACTGTGTGGGAGGGGCCCAAAGCACGCAGCCCCTAGCCCTGGCTGAATGGCCTCACTAGGGCTGCGTGAATAAGGCTCCTCCCACGGCCAGCTCCTGCTCCCCCCCCCACCCCGACCAGATCTGACACTCGCTCCCCGTCCCCGCCCTGCCTCCGGACCAGACCCGACACTCGCTCCCCGCTCCCGCCCTGCCTCCGGACCAGACCCGACACCCACTCCCCGCCCCCCCCCCTGCCTCCAGACCGGGCCCGATACCCGCTCCCCGCCCCCCCACCCGCCTCCGGACCGGACCCGACACCCGCTCCCCCCCCCCCCCCCCGCCTCCGGACCAGACCAGACCCGACACCCGCTCCCCGCCCCCCCCCCTGCCTCCGGACCAGACCCGACACCCGCGCACCCCCCCCCCCCCCCACCCCGCCTCCGGACCAGACCCTACACCCAGTCCCCGCCCTCCCCGAGCACTTTCACACAGGTAGGAAGATGGTTTATTTAATCTTTTCTTTGCTTAGAAATGTTTATTCAGGTTGGATTTATTTGTATAATATTTGTATAAGTATAAATAAGGATTTATTATAGAATTTAATGACTTCCCTTCCCCACCCCCCCACCTCGTTCTGGACGCCTAATTTGTAACCTGCGCCTGATTTTTTAATGTGTAGAACAGGTTTTTTCAGTTCTACAAAAATCTTCACTTGCTCCATTCTACTTTAGTTTGGAGTACGTTTTCACTGTGGAAACTTTCAAATCAGGCGTCAGTGGCCGGACACGCCTCCTTTTGAAGAAAAAATTCTGACTAGAACTGCAGAAAAAAAAATGTGGAGAATTGCGATTTCTAAGATAGTCCGTTCTCCACCAGTTGCTCCTAAAAATCAGGCGCAAATCATGTGGAAACTTGGGCCCTATGTTTCTATGTTTCTCTATGAAGCAGAAAAAGAGCAGGTATGACAGATGTCAGGAAAAGAATACATCTGAGAATAAGGCTAAATATAGAACGTTCCGAGGACAAGTTAAAAAGGAAATAAGAGGGGCAAAGAGAGGGTATGAGAATAGAATGGCAGCTAACATAAAAGGTAATCCAAAAGTCTTCAATAAGCATAAATGTAACCAAGTAGTAAGAGGAGGAGTGGGGTCAATTAGGGACCGAAAAGGAGACCCACACATGGAGACAGAGGGTATGACTGAGGTATAAATTAATACTTTGCAGCTGTCTTCACCAAGGAAGAAGATACTGCCAGAAACAAAGTAAACGAGGTACTGGAGATACTGGATGGGATAAGAATTGATAAAGAGGGGGTAAAGAAAGGCTGGTTGTATTTAAAGTAGATAAGTCATCAGGACCGATGGAATGCATCCACGGACGCTGAGGGAAGTGAAGGAAGGAATCGTGGAGGTTCTGGCCATAATCTTCCAATCCTCTTTAGAAACAGGGGTGGTGCCAGAGGACTGGAAAATTACAAATGTTACACCCTTGTTCAAAAGTGTGTAAAGATAAATCCAGCAGCTATAGGCTGATTAGTTTAACATCGGTCATGGGGAAGCTTTTAGCAACAATAATCAGGGACAAAATTAACAGTCACTTGGACAAGGGTGGATTAATTAAGGAAAGCCAGAGTGGATTTGTTAAAGGCAAATCGTGTTTAACCAACTTGATCAAGTTTTTAAACAGAGAAGGTTGATGAGGGCAATGTAGTTGATGTGGTGTACATGGATTTCCAAAAGACGTCTGATAAAAGTGCCACATAGTTCGTATCCCACTATCTACCTCACAAGCACTTCACTGTCGGCGAGTCGGGAGGCTCTGTGAGGTAGCAAGTCAGGAGTTCGGAGGCCACAGAGATCGGGAGTTCGGAGGTCGGGAGTTTGGAGGCCGGAGTTCAGAGGACATAGAGGTTGGGAGTTCGGAGGTCGGGAGTTTGGAGGCCGAGAGGTTGGGAGTTCGGAGGCCAAGAGGTCGGGAGGCCACAGAGGTCGGTGAGTTCGAGAGGCCACAGAGGTCGGTGAGTTGGAGATGCCACAGAAGTCGGTGAGGCGAGTTGGTAAATATCTATTTTTCTCTATTTCTTTTTAAGTAGATTTTAAACTAGATAAGTCTAACTAGAGGGATGGAGTGCACATCCTGCGGCATGTGGAAAGTCCTGGACGCTTCGTGTAGCCTAGACAACCATGTGTGCAGGAGATGTCTCCAGCTTCAACTACTCGAGCTCTGCGTTTCGGAGCTTGAGAAGCGGGTCGAGTCAATACGGTGTATCCACGAGGCTGAGAGCTACGTGAATAGCACGTTTCAGGAGGTGGTCAAGCCACAGCTTAAGGCGTGCAGGCAAAGGGGAAGTGAGTGACCACCAGACACAGTAAGTATACTAGGCAGGTAGCGCAGGTGTCCCCCCGTGAGTCCAACTGCCTTTAAAACCGATATTCACTTCTGAGGTAGCCGTAAGGTCGACGGTGCCTCTGGGGAGTGCAGCCAGAGCCAATTCCACGGGTGGCTCAGCTGCACAGGGGGGAGGGACAAAGAATAAAAGAGCCCGTGAGATAAGGGATTCTATAGTCAGGGGAACAGACAGGTGTTTCTGCGGCCATAGACGTGACTCCCGAATGCTTTTGTGCCTCCCTGGTGCCAGGCTCAAGGATGTCACAGAGCGGATGCAGGGCATTCTAGGGGGAGGGGGTAAACAGCTAGAGGTCGTGGTCCATATCGGGACCAACAACATAGGTAAAATGAGGGATGAGGTCCTACAGGAAGAATTCAGGGAGCTAGGAAGGAAATTAAAGGGTAGGACCTCAAAGGTAGTAATCTCTGGGTTACTATCAGTGCCATGTGCTAATGAGTATAAGAATAAAAGGATAGAGAGGATGAACACATGGCTGAAAAGTTGGTGTAGGAGGGAGGACTTTAAATACTTGAGGCATTGGGACCGCTTCTGGGGGAGGTGGGACCTGTACAAACCGGAAGGGTTGCACCTCAATAGCGCCCGGACCAACATGCTCGCGGGGAATTTTGCTAGTGCTGTTGGGGAGAGTTTAAACTTGCTTGGCAGGGGGATAGGAACCTGAGAACAAATTCAAAAGGGAAGGAAGTAAAGCAGAAATTGGATAGCAAAAATCTAGAAAGCAAATCTGTAAGACAGGGGAAACAGGGCTTAGTAAGTAGTAAGTAAGGAGGTCTTCCTGTGCTGAACGTTATATACTTTAATGCAAGGAGTATAGCAAATAAGGCGGATGAGCTAAGAGCACAGATAAACACTTGGGAATATAAAATTCAGCCATTAGTGAAAGATGGCTGAAAGAGGGGCAGATTTGGCAGATCAATATTCCTGGCTACAGGATTTTTACACAAGATAGAGAGGGGGGTAAAAAAAGGGGGCGGGGGTTTGCAGTACTGATTAAATAAACTATTACAACGGTGAGAAGGGATGATATGTGTGAGGGATCATCAAATGAGGCCATATGGGTCCAATTGAAAAATAAAAAAGAGGCGATCACACTGCTGGGTGTGTATTATAGAGCCCCAAACAGTGGGAGGGAGATAGAGGAGCAAATGTGTAGGCAAATTGTTGTGACGTCCAAAAACCATAGGGTAGTAATAGTAGGGGATTTTAAGAATCCGAATATTGATTGGGACAAATTTAATGTGAAGGGTATAGAGGGTGCTGAATTCTTAAAAAGCATCCAAGAGAACTTTTTTAGTCAGTATGTAAGCTAGCCCATCATGAGAAGGGGCGGTCTGGATTTAGTTTTGGGGAATGAAGCTGGGCAGGTTGATGGGGTATTAGTAGGAGAGCACTTGGTTGCCAGTGACCATAATTCAGTCAGATTCAAGTTGGTTATGGATAAGGACAAGGATAGGCCTAGAATGAAAGTTCCAAATTGGGGAAAAGCTAATTTTGCTAAGTTAAGGAGTGATTTGGCCATAGTGGACTGGAAACAGTTACTTCTAGGTAAATCAGTGTCGGAACAGTGGGAGGCATTCAAGGAGGAGAGCTGGAAGGCTCAGGCCAAACATGTGTCCTTAAAGAAAAAGGCTGGGAAAAATAATTCTAGAGCCCCTTGGATGTCTAGGGACTTACAAGGGAGGATTAAGAAAAAATGGGACGCTTATATCATATACCAATGGCTAAATACTATAAAATCTTTAGAGGAATATAGAAAGTTAAGAGGCAAAATTAAAAAGGATATTAGGAATGCTGAGATCACGAGGAATTCTTGGCCAGTAAAATTAAGGAAAACCCCAAGATGTTCTATAAATATATTAAGAGTAAGAGGGCAACTAAGGAAAGGATAGGGCCTATTAGAGACCATGGAGGTAATCTTTGTGTGGAGGCGGAAGATATTGGTAAGGTTCTTAATGAATACCTTGCATCTGTTTTCACGAAGGAAAGGGGCAATGCAGATAGTGCTATCAAGGAGGAGTGTGATATTCTGGATGAAATAAATATAGAGAGAGAGGAGGTATTAAGGGGTTTAGCAGCTTTGAAAGTAGTTAAGTCCCCAGGCCCGGATGAAATGCATTCCAGGCTGTTGAGTGAAATAAGAGGAAATAGCAGAGGCCTACATTTTCCAGTCCTCTTTGGATCTGGGCATGGTGCCAGAGGATTGGAGGACTGCAAATGTAGTACCCTTGTTTAAGAAGAGAGATGGGGAGAGGCCGAGTAATTATAGGCCTGTCAGCCTAACCTCAGTGGTGGGAAAATTATTGGAAAAAATCCTGAAAGACAGGTTAAATCTACATTTGGAAAGGCATGGATTAATTAGGAACAGTCAGCACGGATTTGTTAAGGGAAGATCGTGTTTGACTAACCTGACTGAATTTTTTGAGGAGGTAACCAAGAGAGTCGATGAGGGTAGTGCGTACGAGGTAGTATATATGGACTTTAGCAAGGCTTGTGATAAGGTCCCACACGGTAGACTGGTCATGAAGGTTAAAGCCCATGGGATCCAGGGCAAAGTGGCAAGTTGGATCCAAAATTGGCTTGGAGGTAGGAAGCAAAGGGTAATGATTGATGGATGTTTTGGTGCAGCGTTCCGGCCTGTCGCTGTTGGAGTTGTCCATGAGGGTCCTGACGTTCCAGGTCCCAAACTTCATGTTAACGAAGTGGAAGATGCCTGTGCCTGTTCTATTAATGTGGGGTGGCCGTTGCACACCGGCAACCACACGGGCTTAGCTGAGCAAGGTCTTGGTCCATTGGCAAGGGGGTCCAAGACGACTGGAGACCAGGCACTGCTATATGAGCCTAATTGCCTACGGCGAGATGTTGACCGCAAGCTCAGCGCCTGAGTAGCGCCCTTGATGGTAGGTGGCCCGAGGCTTGATTGGGGGCAGGCATTAGGAAGGTCAGTTGTCCACTGGAGTTCCGAGGGATGTTTTAAAAGTTTCTTCCAAAGTTTAAAAAAACTTTGTCTTATACCACTGCTGTGAAGCACCTTGGGACGGTTTACTACGTTAAAGGCGCTATATCTTCCTAGGGTGTAAACGGCGCCGAAAAGATCTCCCTGGATTCTGGCCTCTCCCATGGCTTGGCACGGCGTGGTCTGTCCATTAGGGGGCGTAGCTAGGGCCCTGCGCAAAAAACAGTGCCGGCAGCTCAACGCATGCGCACTGGAGGTTTCGCGCATGCGCAGTAGCTCCTGCCCCCAGCCGTGCTGCAGCGTGGGACCCGATGCGTCCCCCCCCTATCCCCAGCCGAGTGGCCTCACGACGCACGCCGGGCTGGCTGCTGGAATAGCCAGAGTCAGATCGCAGGAATAGAGAGAGAGAACCAGATCGCTGGAATAGACAGAGAGAGCCAGATCGCTGGAATAGAGAGAGAGAGAGAGCCAGATCGCTGGAACAGAGAGAGAGAGAGCCAGATCGCTGGAATAGAGAGTCAGATCGCTGAAATAGAGAGAGTGTCAGATCGCTGAAATAGAGAGAGAGAGTCAGATCACTGGAATAGAGAGAGAGTCAGATTGTTGGAATAGAGAGAGTTAGAGAGAGTCAGTCAGAGAGAGAGAGTCAGATCGCTGGAATAGTCAGAGGGCGAGAGAGTCAGTTCGCTGAAATAGTCAGAGAGAGTTAGTCACAGAGAGTCAGTTCCCTGTGCTCTCCCGCCCGCACCTATCCCCGGCCGAGTGGCCTCTCGCACCAACCGGCCCGCTGACTTCCCGGGCCAGAGTTAGGAAGATAGGACTTAAGTTTTATTTTTTATTTCTTCTTTTATGCTTCTTGAATGTTGTTGTGCTTTGTTTAGTGCTTTGTAAGGTCCGCTCCGCTTCTCTTCTCGCCCCTATCTCTGGCTACCTGTGCTAATTTCTTAACTCTCCCCAAGGGTTTTCTGTGCAGCCACAAGTGGCCACATACGCTGGCCTAAGTTAGTTTGGAGCAACTATTAGCTGTCCAAAGTGGCTTAAATGGCCAAAATCTGGCATAGGTGGCTGGTAACACCCCCTTTTGAAAAAAACTAAACTAAACTAAAAAAATCCGAACTAACTCACTTACACTGGTGCAAATTGAATGTGCAAAATGGGGATTTTTAAGATAATTCTGAAAAATCAAGTTGCTCCAAAAAAAACGGAGCAACTCCTGGCCAATTTTGGGCCCAAAAATACTGCTCAAAAATTAATCAGAAAATGTTAAACTTAATTATTTGTAAATGTTTCATTTTATGGAATTCTGATCAGATTGTATGTTCAAGCTGAAGTGATAAATATTTTTATACATTAAAAATAATTTCATGAATTCTATTGTAGTTGAATTGTGAACAACAACCAAAGATGTTTTTTCTCTTACTCTATCTACCCCAATAGTTTGTGAATGCCAAGGAAAATCACAATCATTGTACAGACATGATAAACCCAGCTAATGATAGGGCAAATGATTTGTCACACAAAGAGCCACAAATCACAGGGCATTTGTAGAGTAATTTGGGAGATGAAAAGGTGCCATGAAAATTGTTATGGAATATTATCCAGAAAATAATTCATACATGTGTAGATTAACTCCTGTTGTAATCCTGGTGTGTCTATCAAATTCTTACTTCTGGAAAATACCCATAAAGGGCCCAAGTTTCCACATGATTTGCACCTGATTTTTAGGAGCAACTGGTGGAGAACGGACTATCTTAGAAATCGCAATTCTCCACATTTTTTTTTCTGCAGTTCTAGTCAGGTAGAACAGTTCTACTTTGGAACAGAATTTTTTCTTCAAAAGGGGGCGTGTCCGGCCATTGAAGCCTGATTTGAAAGTTTCCACAGTGAAAATGTACTCCAAACTAAAGTAGAATGGAGCAAGTGAAGATTTTTGTAGAACTGAAAAAACCTGTTCTACACATTAAAAAATCAGGCGCAGGTTACAAATTAGGCGCCCAGAACGAGGTGGGGGGGGAAGGGAACTCATTAAATTCTACAATAAATCCTTATTTATACTTATACAAATATTATACAAATAAATCCAACCTGAATAAACATTTATAAGCAAAGAAAAGATTAAATAAACCATCTTCCTACCTGTGTGAAAGTGCTTCAGGCACGGAGAATTATGCAGTCAGCCTGAGGCGCTCGTTCTTCCCACGGGGCGGGGGGGCACCCGTTCTTTGCCGGAGGGGGGGAAGGGGACACCTGTTCTTCCCGCGGGGGGGGAGGAGGCGCCCGTTCTTCCCGTGGGGGGGGGGGGGGAACGGGGGGACAGTGAGAAGGCCGCAAGTGCTGATGTGCTGATGGCAATGTGCTTTTATTTTTAAAAATGTTCAAAAATTAAACAGCCACAAAGAACTACAAAAATGGCCGAATGCCAATGTTTTTTTTCACACTGAGCATGCGTGAACGCTCCAACGCGCAGCGTTGCCGGCAGGAAAAAAAACTAATTTAAATAGTACCCACCCCCTCCCACTTACAAAATCGGCGCGAGTGTAGGCTCCGCCCCCCTGGGCGCCACGCCAGGCAGACAAGGAGCTGCAGAACGCTCCAGAATCGCGATTTTTTTTTTTAGGCGCCGTTTTAGGCGTGAAAAACGGGCGCCCAGCTCGGAGGGGCGCCCGTTTTTTATTGTGTGGAAACTTGGGCCCAATAAGACAGAAATTACAGTTTTAACTCAAAAAACAGGTGGACTTGGGCTCTAGTGGGATGTTAAAATGTTTAAATTCTCAAACTCGACCCCAACCTGTTCACTTCCGGGCGATCTATTTAAATATTGCAATGAGGCTGTGTGCCTCATACTTAACCTGTATTCTTGGTTTAACACTGCCCACCAAGCATACTATTCAACGCTGGACCCTCTTCCCTCCCCCAGGGATCGGCAACCACCCTCCCCCCCACCCCCTAAAGATCTGGACTCCTCCTCCAAACTCACACTCTCACACTCCAACTACCCCAGCTGCAGACATCATACCGGCCTCATCCGGAGTGTTCCCTGCCTGACGGGGAGCCAAGCCTGTCAATCAGGCTGGTTTCTGGGCAGACAACTTGCTTGAAAAAAAAGAGACATAAGCTGTGGAGTCAAAGCTCCACAGCGTGTGGAGATACCTGGAATCTGAATGTCGGAGTTTCTCAGCCAAAACTCCACCTCACCCTCCTTCACAAGACCTACCCCAGTAAATATCGGGTACTAGGATTCAAACCTGCAACGAACCTAGCATGCTAATATTTCATTGGCTCGGTGTACATCACAGGGACACGTAAGTGAGAATGACATGTTCTGCAATAAATCACATGCTGCTGAGTGGAACTGCCTCAACAGAAAACAGTAACCAACATTTTCACTCATTTCATAAAATCATGTTACATGTAAAGCACAAGAAATTGAGATTTGTCACAAGATGTAAAGCCATGATAAATTTTAAAAAAGCAGTATTATCAATCTTTATTGTTTATAAGATCTTTGAGTAACATCATCGATCTGTTTAAAAAAATCATAAAGATGAGATAATGCGAGGAAAATGGCAGAACCACTCCTTCCATAATCTAACACTGAATTTAAGCTCTGCCTCATGCTCAAATGACCTACAAAGCAGCAGCAAGCTGCACTCACTTCAGCTAAGCCAGATATACATCAAACAGCTGTGAGACTTCCAAAGGGAAACAAAGTGCCAAAACACCAGATGCAACGAGATTTGAATGCGACTTTCTTTTTACTGAAGTGCCTGGTGAAGCAGAAGGAAGCCACTAAAGATAAAACAGGAAGAAGTTTGCTTCCAATGAACTATGACATGTTCTTATATAGGATTATTCAGTAGATAAATTGCAGGCAGGCCTTCCTAAATTAAGTTATTGCACGTGTGCTACAATCCATGACTGTACACCTGATTCCGAGCCGAGTGTGTCCAATCTCACTCTCCACCAGGTCTTTTCTTTTCATGATTACAACCTGTCACTGGTTCTTGTAAAATGCGCTGACAGAAACAAAACTTGCATTTATATAGCGCCTTTTCAGTCCAAGCACTTCACAGTAGCACGATAAGGCAAAGTTTGACACCTAGTCACAAAGAGATGTTAAGACATGCTTGGTCAAAGTGGTAGGTTTTAGGGAGTGTCTTAAAGGAGGAGAGAGAGGCGGAGAGGTTTAGGAAGGGAATTCCAAAAGATAGGGCCTAGGCAGCTGAAGGTACGGTCACCAACGGTGGGGCGATGGAAATCGGGGATGCATAAGAGGCCAGAATTGGAGGAACGCAAAGATCTCAGAGGGTTAGAAGGTTGGAGAAAGTTAGGGATAGGGAGAGGCGAGGCAATGGAAGGATTTGAAAACTAGGTTGACAATCATAAATTCGAGGCGTTGCCAGACTGGGGGCCAATGTAGGTCAGTGACAACAGGGGTGATGGGAGAATGAACGGGATTTGTTGCAAGTTCGGATATGGGTAACAGAGTTTTGGATGAGCTGAAACTAAAAAAAACCCAGCTGATATGTTAGTGGGGAATAAAAATAACAATGAGACAGGTAACACTGCTGATTCTCACGGTTGGACCACACTGCTTGACATATGCCTTCAACTGCAATTGGCACCTGCCTCAGGAACCCACAATACTGCAGAACCTCACTGGAAAAGTAAAGCAGTGCTGCAAGAAACAAAAACGTATCAGGCCAATGCCCTTCCATGGCAAATGCTGGCAGCACTATTTGTCTGATTGTTGTTTTTATTCCTCATTGATAGCAGTTTCTGCCAGGAAAATTTTCAAAAGTGAATGTTTTTATACACATTTACAGCACAGGGGCCAGCCAATCAACTCAGTGTCAGTGTTGGCTCTTTGCTAAAGTAATTGAAAACTAGTCCAATTGCCCTACTCTTTACCCATAGCCCTTGCATTTTCCTTTTTCAAATAGTTATCCAATTTTCCCTTAAAAGATGCAAGCGTCTATTTCAACCATTCCCTCTGCCAAAGTATTCCCTGCTCCAACTCCGCAAAATAGACATTTCTCATAATCTCTCTCCTCACTCTCTTGGTGATAGCTTTAATCAACCATTGTCATTACTCACCAACTATTCACGATCAAAACTTTTCATGATTTTAAAAACTGTTAAGTCTTCTCTCACCCTCTTCTGTTCCAGTAGAAATAGTTCCGAGTATCTCCAGTCTCTCCTCGTAACTGTAATTTCCCATCCCTGGTGAATCTCTGCTTCTCTATGCCTTTAATGTGCTATCTATGCTGAGGCACCCAAAACTGCACACAGTACTCTAACTGTGGTTTAACAAGGTTTTTGAAAATGTATTACTTTTTTACTCTTGTACTATATTTCCCTTTTCATAAAACCCAAAAAACTGTTGGCTTTTAAAAAAAAGGCTTCATCTACTTGCACTAGCACTTTCAGAGAATGATGCACTTGAATCCCATTTCAGGGACCACAGAGGATTTCTGTACTTTCGGCTGTGGTGCATGTAACTGATGCACATTTCAAACAGACAGAAAATTATCCAGCTTGCCATCACATAAAGCGAGCGGCAAGATAGTATCATCTGTTTTTAATGAGGTTACTAGCTTTTCCAAGGCAACTAATGAGTGCAAGCTTACTCTCTCCTGATACTGTGTTTCCCCTTGATGACTAAACGTTTTTTTTTACCTACTGTAGTGCTTCTTCTGGTGTAACCTGAGAAGCGGTGTCACGAGAGATGGATGGCTATTCCTGGGCTAAAAATAAAGTGTCCCTCTTCGAATGGCAGCTTGTTTCTGGGAGGTGGGTGGTAGGAGTCACTGCATTCTGCATCTCTGGAGCTTGGCGTGGGCAGCGTAGTGTTACATCCTATGTACTGTGTCCTCAGATAAGGCAGCCTGAGACAGCGTCGGAGTTCCAGGTGCGTGGAGAGGCCTATAAAAAGGACCAACGCGTGGAAGGAGGCTCGGGAGTTCCAGGTGCGTGGAGAGAGTCGGGAGGTGCGTGGAGAGAGTCGGGAGGTGCGTGGAGAGGCCTATAAAAAGGACCAACGCATCGGAGGAGGCTCGGGAGTTCCAGGTGCGTGGAGAGAGTCAGGTGGTGCTTGGAGAGGCCTATAAAAAGGCCCAACGCGTCGGAGGAGGCTCGGGAGTTCCAGGTGCTTGGAGAGAGTTGGGAGGTGCAGGGAGAGGCGTGCTTGTGCAGCTACAGGGAGAAGGCAAAAAAGAAGTAGAAAGAAATCGAACGGTGACGTCACATCCAAGGGGGTAAATGATTGGCTGGTGATTGGTGAGTAACTTTTCTTTTTCTTTCTTTAGCAGTAAGTAACATTTAGCACTGTTGTTGCCAACTTAAGTGTATCTAAGGGTTAAGTCATGGCATGAGAGCTCGGACACGTGTTATGCTCCTCCTGTACTATGTGGGAAGTCAGGGACGCTTCCGGTGTCCCTGACGACTGCATATCCGGGAATTGCATCCGCCTGCAGCTCCTGACGGACCGCATTGCGGCACTGGAAACATAGAAACATAGAAAATAGGTGCAGGAGTAGGCCATTCGGCCCTTCTAGCCTGCACCGCCATTCAATGAGTTCATGGCTGAACATGCAACTTCAGTACCCCATTCCTGCTTTCTCACCATACCCTTTGATTCCCCTAGTAGTAAGGACTTCATCTAACTCCTTTTTGAATATATTTAATGAATTGGCCTCAACAACTTTCTGTGGTAGAGAATTCCACAGGTTCACCACTCTCTGGGTGAAGAGATTCCTCCTCATCTCAGTCCTAAATGGCTTCCCCCTTATCCTTAGACTGTGTCCCCTGGTTCTGGACTTCCCCAACATTGGGAACATTCTTCCTGCATCTAACCTGTCTAACCCCGTCAGAATTTTAAACGTTTCTATGAGGTCGCCTCTCATTCTTCTGAACTCCAGTGAATACAAGCCCAGTTGATCCAGTCTTTCTTGATAGGTCAGTCCCGCCATCCCGGGAATCAGTCTGGTGAACCTTCGCTGCACTCCCTCAATAGCAAGAATGTCCTTCCTCAGGTTAGGAGACCAAAACTGTACACAATACTCCAGGTGTGGCCTCACCAAGGCCCTGTACAATTGTAGCAACACCTCCCTGCCCTTGTACTCAAATCCCCTCGCTATGAAGGCCAACATGCCATTTGCTTTCTTAACCGCCTGCTGTACCTGCATGCCAACCTTCAATGACTGATGTACCATGACACCCAGGTCTCTTTGCACCTGCCCTTTTCCTAATCTGTCACCATTCAGATAATAGTCTGTCTCTCTGTTTTTACCACCAAAGTGGATAACCTCACATTTATCCACATTATACTTCATCTGCCATGCATTTGCCCACTCACCTAACCTATCCAAGTCGCTCTGCAGCCTCATAGAATCCTCCTTGCAGCTCACACTGCCACCCAACTTAGTGTCATCCGCAAATTTGGAGATACTACATTTAATCCCCTCGTCTAAATCATTAATGTACAGTGTAAACAGCTGGGGCCCCAGCACAGAACCCTGCGGCACCCCACTAGTCACTGCCCGCCATTCTGAAAAGTCCCCATTTACTCCTACTCTTTGCTTCCTGTCTGACAACCAGTTCTCAATCCATGTCAGCACACTACCCCCAATCCCATGTGCTTTAACTTTGCACATTAATCTCTTGTGTGGGACTTTGTCGAAAGCCTTCTGAAAGTCCAAATATACCACATCAACTGGTTCTCCCTTGTCCACTCTACTGGAAACATCCTCAAAAAATTCCAGAAGATTTGTCAAGCATGATTTCCCTTTCACAAATCCATGCTGACTTGGACCTATCATATTACCTCTTTCCAAATGCACTGCGATGACATCCTTAATAATTGATTCCATCATTTTACCCACTACCGATGTCAGGCTGACCGGTCTGTAATTCCCTGTTTTCTCTCTCCCTCCTTTTTTAAAAAGTGGGGTTACATTGGCTACCCTCCACTCCATAGGAACTGATCCAGAGTCAATGGAATGTTGGAAAATGACTGTCAATGCATCCACTATTTCCAAGGCCACCTCCTTAAGTACTCTGGGATGCAGTCCATCAGGCGCTGCGGGTGGATTCAATCTGGAGCATTCACGATGCTGAGAATGACGTGAATAGCACGTTTAGCGAGTTGGTCACACCACAGGTAAAGGGTACTCAGCCAGATAGTAAATGGGTGACTAGCAGGAAGAGCAATGTAAGGAAGGTAGGACAGGGATCCCCTGCGGTCATCCACCTGCAAAACAGATACACCGCTTTGGGTACTGTTGAGGGGGATGACTCATCAGGAGAGGGCAGCAGCAGCCAAGTTCATGGCACCATGGGTGGCTCTGCTGCACAGGAGGGCAGGAAAAAGAATGGGAGAGCTATAGTGATAGGGGATTTAATTGTAAGGGGAATAGATAGGCGTTTCTGCTGCCGCAACCGAGACTCCAGGATAGTATGTTGCCTCCCTGGTGCAGGGGTCAAGGATATCTCGGAGCGGGTGCAGGACATTCTGAAAAGGGAGGGTAAACAGCCAGTTGTCGTTGTATACATAGGTACCAATGATATAGGTAAAAAAACGGGATGAGGTCCTACGAGACGAATTTAGGGAGCTAGGAGCTAAATTAAAAAGTAGGACCTCAAAAGTAGTAATCTCAGGATTGCTACCAGTGCCCTCGTGCTAGTCAGAGTAGGAATCGCAGGATAGCTCAGATGAATACGTGGCTTGAGGAGTGGTGCAGAAGTGAGCGATTCAAATTCCTGGGGCATTGGAACCGGTTCTGGGGGAGGTGGGACCAGTACAAACCAGACGGTCTACACCTGGACAGGACCAGAACCAATGTCCTAGGGGGAAGTGTTTGCTAGTGCTGTTGGGGAGGAGTTAAACGAATATGGCAGGGGGATGGGAATCTATGCAGGGAGGCAAAGGGAAATAAAAGGGAGACAGAGGCAAAAGTTAGAAAGGAGAATAGTAAAAGTGGAGGGCAGAGAATCCCAAAGCGAAAAACAAAAAGGGCCACATTACAGCAAAATTCTAAAGGGACAAGGTGTGTTAAAAAGAGAAGCCTGAAGGTTCTGTGTCTTAATGCAAGGAGTATCTGTAATAAGGTGGATGAATTAGCTGTGCAAATAGATGTTAACAGATATGATGTGGTTGGGTTAACAGAGACGTGGCTCCAGGATGATCAGGGCTGGGAACTCAACATCTAAGGGTATTCAACATTCAGGAAGGATAGAATAAAAGGAAAAGGAGGTGGGGTAGCATTGCTGGTTAAAGAGGAGATTAATGCAATAGTTAGGAAGGACATTAGCTTGGATGATGTGGAATCTATATGGGTAGAGCTGCAGAACACCAAAGGGCAAAAAACATTAGTGGGAGTTGTGTAAAGACCTCCAAACAGTAGTAGTGATGTTGGGGAGGGCATCAAACAGGAAATTAGGGGTGCATGCAATAAAGGTGCAGCAGTAGATTGGGCTAACCAAACTGGAAGCAATACAGTGGAGGAGAATCTCCTGGAGTGCATAAGGGATGGTTTTCCAGACCAATATGTCGAGGAATCAACTAGGGGGGAGGCTATCTTAGACTGGGTGTTGTGTAATGAGAGAGGATTAATTAGCAATCTCGTTGTGCGAGGCCCCTTGGGAAAGAGTGACCATAATATGGTGGAATTCTACATTCGGATGGAGAATGAAACAGTGAATTCAGAGACCATGGTCCACAACTTAAAGAAGGGTAACTTTGAAGGTATGAGGCGTGAATTGGCTAGGATAGATTGGCGAATGAGACTTAAGGGGTTGATAGTGGATGGGCAATGGCAGACATTTAGAGACCGCATGGATGAACTACAACAATTGTACATCCCTGTCTGGCATAAAAATAAAAAAAGGGAAGGTGGCTCAACCGTGGCTATCAAGGGAAATTAGGGAAGTATTAAAGCCAAGGAAGTGGCTTACAAATTGGTCAGAAATAGCAGCGAACCGGGGGACTGGGAAAAATTTAGAACTCAGCAGAGGAGGACAAAGGGTTTGATTAAAGCAGGGAAAATAGAGTACGAGAAGTAGCATGCAGGGAACATTAAAACGGACTGCAAAAGCTTCTATAGATATGTAAAGAGAAAAAGGTTAGTAAAGACAAACGTAGGTCCCCTGTAGTCAGAATCAGGGGAAGTCATAACGGGGAACAAAGAAATGGCAGACCAATTGAACAAGTACTTTGGTTCGGTATTCACTAAGGAGGACACAAACAACCTTCCGGATATAAAAAGGGTCAGAGCGTCTAGTAAGAAGGAGGAACTGAGGGAAATCCTTATTTGTCGGGAAATTGTGTTGGGGAAATTGATGGGATTGAAGGCCGATAAATCCCCAGGGCCTGATGGTCTGCATCCCAGAGTACTTAAGGAGGTGGCCTTGGAAATAGCGGATGCATTGACAGTCATTTTCCAACATTCCATAGACTCTGGATCAGTTCCTATGGAGTGGAGGGTAGCCAATGTAACCCCACTTTTTAAAAAAGGAGAGAGAAAACAGGGAATTATAGACTGGTCAGCCTGATATTGGTAGTGGGTAAAATGATGGAATCAATGATTAAGGATGTCATAGCAGCACATTTGGAAAGAGGTGACATGATAGGTCCAAGTCAGCATAGATTTGTGAAAGGGAAATCATGTTTGACAAATCTTCTGGAATTTTTGAGGATGTTTCCAGTAGAGTGGACAAGGGAGAACCAGTTGATGTGGTGTATTTGGGCTTTCAGAAGGCTTTCGACAAGGTCCCACACAAGGGATTAATGTGCAAAGTTAAAGCATATGGGATTGGGTGTAGTGTGCTGACGTGGATTGAGAACTGGTTGGCAGACAGGAAGCAAAGAGTAGGAGTAAATGGGGACTTTTCAGAATGGCGGGCAGTGACTAGTGGGGTGCCGCAGGGTTCTGTGCTGGGGCCCCAGCTGTTTACACTGTACATTAATGATTTAGACGAGGGGATTAAATGTAGTATCTCCAAATTTGCAGATGACACTAAGTTGGGTGGCAGTGTGAGCTGCGAGGAGGATGCTTTGAGGCTGCAGAGTGACTTGGATAGGTTAGGTGAGTGGGCAAATGCATGGCAGATGAAGTATAATGTGGATAAATGTGAGGTTATCCACTTTGGTGGTAAAAACAGAGAGACAGGACGACTGTTGTCTGAACGGTGACAGATTAGGAAAAGGGGAGGTGCAACGAGACCTGGGTGTCATGGTACATCAGTCATTGAAGGTTGGCATGCAGATACAGCAGGCGGTTAAGAAAGCAAATGGCATGTTGGCCTCATAGCGAGGGGATTTGAGTACAGGGGCAGGGAGGTGTTACTACAGTTGCACAGGGCCTTGGTGTGGCCACACCTGGAGTATTGTGTACAGTTTTGGTCTCCTAACTTGAGGAAGGACATTCTTGCTATTGAGGGAGTGCAGCGAAGATTCACCAGACTGATTCCCGAGATGGCAGGACTGACATATCAAGAAAGACTGGATCAACTGAGCTTGTATTCACTGGTGTTCAGAAGAATGAGAGGTGATCTCATAGAAACGTTTAAAATTCTGACGGGTTTCGACAGGTTAGATGCAGGAAGAATGTTCCCAATGTTGGGGAAGTCCAGAACCAGGGGTCACAGTCTAAGGATAAGGGGTAAGCCATTTAGGACCGAGATGAGGAGAAACTTCTTCACCCAGAGAGTGGTGAACCTGTAGAATTCTTACCACAGAAAGTTGTTGAGGCCAATTCACTAAATATATTCAAAAAGGAGTTAGATGTAGTCCTTACTACTAGGGGGATCAAGGGGTATGGCGAGAAGGCAGGAAAGGGGTACTGAAGTTGCATGTTCAGCCCTGAACTCATTGAATGGCGGTGCAGGCTCAAAGGGCCGAATGGCCTACTCCTGCATCTATTTTCTATGTTTCTGTTTGAGTCATCGACATTCCACTGGGCCCTGGATCTGTGTCTTCACAGATCAACAGAATAATTCAACTTACAGCAGCAGATACTTAAAGCAGCAGCCAGGATATGGTCTATTCTGTCCACTACTGCCACCAGGACTGCAGACTGTGCTTTTGTGGAAGGAGACTCCAACTGGACCTTGCCAATACTTTGGAGGGGGGTTGCTGCCGATTCTAATGAAGCTACTGCACGCTCTGTTGGTGTCTGAGAGAAAACTTCCCTGATTGTCGCAAAGGATGCTGTAAACTCGACAGTCACACCAGTCACTTGCCACATGAGCTTGGAGACTGACCTCAAAGAATGTACATAGGTACGATGTTCCTCGAACAACCTTATTTTCCCACATTACAACAGTGACTGCACTCCAAAAGTACCTCACTGACTATAAAGCGCCTTGAGATGTCCATTGGACGTGAAAGGCGCGATATAAATGCATGTCTTTCTTTAAGTACCAATGAGTTCAGCATGCAATAACACAAGGGCCTTCTTCTTGGCCTCAGTTGGCGCTGACGCTTAGCAACGTCCCTTCCCTTCACTTAAAGGGGGGGATGCTGCGAGGCCTACTTGGTGCCCACTGGACCACGAGGGAGGGCTTTGCCCGGGCCAGCAGCCTGGCACCCGAGAGAGGGTGCTGGACTGCCTGTTGGTGGCCGGCCAAACCCGTAGCCGCCATTATTGGGCCGACTGCAGAGTTGGCCGACGATTAAAATAAAATGGCGGCCGCTGCAGTGCGCCCTCCCCTTTAAGAGTGGATGCACTGCCCGCCGCAGCTTCCCGCCATGCAAAGCTGTCAGCGACACCGACAAGCGGTCATTCGACTGTTTAAGGGCAGTGTTGCTTTTGGGTCAGGGACAAGGCAGTTTGTGCTCTAATGATGTCCTTACCACCGTTCACAAGGGCAATGTCCCGATCGTCGGAGAATCCACCCAGTTATCGCCTCTTACTGCTCTTTTTAAAAAAAAAAGGCCAATTTCGGTTTCATGGTCTTTTAACAGAGTGAAGAAAAAATACTATTTTATAAAATGTTTACCATTTTCATAGCATTTAAATTTTTTTCAGAGAGGGATTTGTAATCATTTGCAATTGTAACTAAATTCCAAATGGTATGAAATGTGAAGTATACCTACTTGTGTCAACCTCATTTTGTGTTCTATATGCATCCTTCTTCTGCATTAACATTAGGTGAAGAAATAGGTAGTACTCTTCATTTGTGTATCTTGATGTGTTTTTGTAATCTTGCAAAATAACCTTGCTCACTTTCAGTTAGTTTGCATTTCTTCAATTATTTCAATAATTTAAGTTTGATAATTTCTCAATTTTGTAAATATACATGTGGTCACAGTGTAGCTACAGTAACCCCACATTAAAAGAATTCACGCACGGGCATCTTTCATCGTTTAAAATGAGTTCATCAGTCACCTGAGTACCCAGTTTTAGTGTGGAAGCAAGTCATCCTTGACCCCCGAGGGACGGCCTATGATGATGACAGTAAGGATTTAACGTTTAGATAATGCCAATTGTAATGTTAAGATTGATGTCAGAAAACGTTTTGGTTAATTATTTTTGAGTTTGGGAGCTTTTATTTGGAAGTTTCATGTTAATTTTTCAACTGCCTCCCGAGATGAAGTAAATTGCAAGGGACTATGGCAGACCAAATTGTACATGTGTTGGAAGGCAGACCAAATTGTACATGTGTTGGAAGGAACATGGTTAATGGGCTGCAGTTACTGCCTTTATTCCAAATTTTTTGTTATTGGAGTGCTTCTCACTGCCTTCACTAGATTTGAGCAAACAAAGTAGTTTGATCCAATTTATCTCTCTCTGAAGCCAGGAGCAAATATGGACAAATAACATTTATGTTTTCTTTTTCAAAGCAGGCATGTTGGGCTGCTTTAATGCTTGTGCTGTGTCTATTCCAGTTTCTTCCGGTCTGACGCCTTGTGTTCATAATGTGCCAAAAACAAGATTTTTTTTATCAGAAGAAAAAGTTATTTAAAATCAATGTTGTGCGTGCTGAATGAAACATCTGGGCATGAAGCTTTCATGTGCCAAGGCTCTAGTGGTTGCTCTCCAGGTAATTTGTAGGGTTAACTATCTAATTACCAGTGGGCAGTTCACGCATGTAAGGCGCTTAATGGGTATTGAATTTGGTTATAACTTACTCATCTGTAAGGTGATCTCCAAGAAATTATTCTATTCTGCTTAGCATAGATTAATAAGGCAAGACAGCAAAACTAATTGTACCAAGTATTCTTTCAGAAGCAAAAGGGGGTGAATTTGCGGTCGGAGGCTTCAAGCGGAACTTCCGACCAGCAAAACATTTACACACTTGTTATATATGTGGACTTGTATTTTACTCTGTACAGCCACCAGAGGGCTCATTCTCCGGAGTCCCAAGGGATCCCATAATCCCTTGGAAGCACAGGTATTTAAGAAGGCTTCACAGGTTGGAGAGGCACTCTGGGGACCTGCAATAAAAGACTACGGGGTCACATTTTACTTTGAGCTCAGTGTTCAGTCTGACTCTTTCTCCATACACAACAACTGGCGACGAGATACAGATTGCGAACTCAAAGATGCAGAGAACAGTGGGCATCCTGGAGAAATTTTCGGAGGGAGATGATTGGGAAACTTTTGTGGAGCGACTCGACCAATACTTCGTGGCCAACGAGTTAGATGGGAAGAGAACGCTGCCAAACGTAGAGCGATCCTCCTCACTGTCTGTGGGGTGCCAACGTATGGCCTCAAAGAATCTGCTCACTCCAGCGAAACTCATGGAGAAATCATATGACGATTTGTGCACTCTGGTCCGAGAGCATTTGAACTCGAAGAAAGCGTTCTGATGGCAAGGTACCGGTTCTACTCCTACAAGGTACCGGTTCTACTCCTACTCTGGCTGAAGGCCAGAAAATGGCGAGTTATGTCGCCGAGCTGAGACTCCTTGCAGGACATTGCGAATTTGAAGGACATTTGGAGCACATGCTCAGAGACTTTTTCGTACTTGGCATTGGCCACAAAACCATACTTCGCAAACAGACTCTAGAGACCCCAACCTTGAGTAAGGCCATAGCGATAATCCAGGCGTTCATTGCCACCAGTGACAATACTAAGCAAATCTCTCAGCACACAAGTGCTACTACAAGTAGTGTGAACAAAGTGATGTTGTTTTCAAATCGTAATGTACAGGGCAGGTCACACATACCTGCAGCTACACGTCCGCAGATGTCTCAGAGTCCACCATCAAGGATGATGAATGCAAGGCCATTAACACCTTGTTGGCGCTGCGGGGGTGATCATCGTTTCCATTCATGGCGATTCAAAGGATACATTTGCAAGGGCTGTGGAACAATGGGACACCTCCAATGAGTGTGCAGGCGAGCTGCTAAGCCTGTTAAACCTGAAAACCACCACATTGCAGAGGAGGACAGATCCATGGAGGATCACTAGGAACCAGAGCCTCAGGTAGAGGAGGCAGAGGTACATGGGGTGCACACATTCACCACGAATTGTCCCCCGATAATGCTGAATGTTGAACTAAATGGACTCCCGGTGTCAATGGAGCTGGACATGGGCGCGAGCCAGTCCATCATGGGCAAAAAGACTTTCGAAAGGTCGTGGTGCAACAAGGTCTCAAGGCCAGTCTTAACCCCAGTTCGCACGAGACTAAGAACTTACACTAAAGAACTGATTCCTGTAATCGGCAGTGCTACCGTAAAGGTCTCCTACGATGGAGCGGTGCACAAGCTACCACTCTGGGTGGTACCGGGCGATGATCCCACGCTGCTCGGCAGGAGCTGACTGGGAAAGATGCCGCTGGAACTGGGACGACATCCAAGCGTTATCGCCCGCTGACAACACTTTGTGTGCCCAGGTCTTAAACAAATTTCCTTCGCTGTTCGAAACAGGCATCGGGAAATTCCAAGGAACAAAAGTGCAGATCCAACGAATTCCTGAGGCGCGACCCATCCATCACAAGGCGAGCGCAGTACCGCACATAATGAGAGAAAGGGTAGAGATCGAGCTAGACTGGCTGCAACGAGAGGGCATCATTTCACCGATCGTGTTCAGCGAGTGGGCCAGTCTTATCATCCCAGTCCTCAAGTGAGATGGCACCGTTAGAATCTGTGGCAATTACAAAGTAACTATCCAATCGTTTCTCCCTGCAGGGCCAATACCCACTACCAAAAGTCGAAGACCTCTTTGCAACGCTGATGGGAGGAAAGACGTTCACGAAGCTGGATCTGACTTCAGCCTATATGACGCAGGAACTGGAGGAATCATCGAAGGCCCTCACCTGCATCAACACGCACAAAGGTCTTTTTGTTTATAACAGATTCCCGTTTGGAATCCGATCAGCGGCGGCGATATTCCAGAGAAACAGGAAACTTTACTGAAGTCGGTCCCGCACACCGTGGTCTTCCAGGATGACATCTTAGTCACAGGTCGGAACACAGTCTGCAGGAGGTTCTTAGTTGACTCAACCACATGGGGCTCAGGTTAAAACGCTCAAAGTGCGTTTTTATGGCGCCTGAAGTGGAGTTCTTGGGAAGGAGGATTGCGGCATACGCGAAGACGGAGGCAACCTAGAACACGCCGAGGCCACAGAACGTGACGGAGCTGCGGTCATTTCTGGGACTCGAACTACTTTGGTAACTTCTTACCAGGTCTCAGCACCCTGCTAGAACCACTACATGTCTTACTACGAAAAGGGGGCGAATGGGTTTGGGGCAAAAGCCAAGAAAATGCCTTTGTAAAAGCGAGAAAATTGTTATGCTCAAACAAATTGCTTGTGTTGTATGATCCATGCAAGCGTTTGGTACTAGGCATGTGATGCGTTGTCATATGGCGTCGGGTGTGTATTACAACAAGCTAATGATTTCAGGAAACTGCAACCGATTGCTTGTGCATCCAGGAGTCTGTCTAAGGCCGCGAGAGCCTACATCATGATTGAAAAAGAAGCATTAGCGTATGTCTATGAGGTAAAGAAAATGTTTCTGTTTGGGCTAAAATTCGAATTGGAAACTGACCATAAGCCACTTATATCCCTGTTTTACGAGAGTAAAGAGATAAATAACAAAGCATCGGCCCGCATCCAGAGATGGGCACTCACGTTGTCCGCATGCAACTACACCATCCGTCACAGGCCAGGCACAGAAAACTGCGCCGATGCTCTCAGTAGGCGGCCATTGCCCACCACGAGAGTGGAAACGGCGCAGCTCGCAGATCTAGCCATGGTTATGGAAGCATTTGGGAGTGAGCAATCACCCGTCACTGCCCGACAGATCAAAACCTGGACAAGCCAGGACCCCTTATTATCTCTAGTCAAAAGCTGTGTGCTTCACGGGGGTGATCCAGTGTCCCAGTGGAAGTGCAGAAAGAGATAAAGCAGTTCCAGCGGTGCAAAGGTGAAATGCCTATACAGGCAGACTGCCTTTTGTGGGGCAATCGAGTAGTGGTCCCCAAGAAGGGCAGAGACACCTTCATCAATGATCTCCACAGTACCCACCCAGGCATTGTAATGATGAAAGCGATAGCCAGATCCCACGTGTGGTCACCCTGTATCGATGCGGACTTAAGAGTCCTGAGTTCACAGATATAATACATGCTCGCAGTTAAGCAATGCGCCGCTAAGTTTATGGTCTTGGCCCTCCAAACCATGGTTGCAGGCCTGTTCTTGGGTAAAATGTTCCTTGTGGTTGTAGACACGTACTCCAAGTGGATTGAATGTGAGATAATGTCAGCTAGCACGTCCGCTGTCACCACTGAAAGCCTGCGGGCCATGTTTGCCACACACGGCTTACCCGATGTCCTGGTGAGCGACAACGGGCCATGTTTTACCAGTGCTGAGTTCAAAGAATTCATGACCCGTAACGGGATCAAACATGTCACGTCTGCCCCGTTTAAACCAGCATCCAATGGTCAGGCAGAGAGAGCAGTGCAAACCATCAAGCAAGGCTTGAAGAGGTTAACCGAAGGCTCACTGCACTCTCGCCTATCCCGAGTCCTGCTTAGCTACCGCACGAGACCACACTCACTCACTGGGATCCCACCTGCTGAACTGCTCATGAAAAGAGCACTTAAGACAAGGCTCTCGTTAGTTCACCCGGATCTACATGAACAGGTAGAGAGCAGGCAGCTTCAATAAAGTGCATACCATGATAGCGCAAATGTGTCATGCGAGATTGAAATTAATGATCCTGTATTTGTATTAAATTATGGGCAAGGTCCCAAGTGGCTTCCCGGCACTGTCGTGGCCAAAGAGGGGAGCAGGGTGTTTCGGGTCAAACTTTCAAATGGACTCATTCACCGGAAACACTTGGACCAAATCAAACTCAGATTCACGGACTACCCTGAGCAACCCACCTTGGACCCTACCTTTTTTGATCCCCCAACACATATAACAGTGGCAACCGACACCACGGTTGACACGAGCAGAACCCATCATCCACTGCAGCCCTATAGGGCCCAACACACCAGGCAGCCCAGCAAGGCCAGCTGCACAGCAGCTCAACGAGGGCCCAACAAATGATTCAACAACACCAACTTTCACACCGAGACAATCAACCAGGGCAAGAAGGGCCCCAGATCGACTCACATTGTAAATAGTTACACATTGACTTTGGGGGGAAATGTTGTTATACATGTGGACTTGTACTTACTCTGTACAGCCACCAGAGGGCTCATTCCCCGGAGTCCCAAGGGATCCCATAATCCCTTGGGAGCACAGGTATTTAAGCAGGCTTCACAGGTTGGAGAGGCACTCTGGAGACCTGCAATAAAAGACTACGGTCACACTTTACTTTGAGCTCACAGTGTTTAGTCTGACTCTTTCTCCATACACAACACTTACCTTCTGCCTTGGGATCTACAGAGACTTGCGCTCCTGGGCCTCTACGTATAGGAAAGCCCCCAAGTATCGCATGTGGTTTGCAAGCGCCCCTAGGATCACGAGGGCTGACCAAACCAATCAAAGAAGGAAATTCCCAGTCCAGAAATCCAATAAGCATGAAGGAGGATTACATTAAAAAAATATTTTAACATAAATTTTAAGAAACATTACATATTTAAAATTAATTAAAATACAGATTTACAAGTGTAGAATTACAAAGCTGACATAACATTATAACATTTAGGAATATTTCCACCACCAACATCCACCCCTCTACCCACCACCACCACCTCTCTTCCACCTGTTGAAGCGAGGCCCATGCTCCTCTTCTTTGCCCTGCCTTCACTACGGCGTCCCACTCCCCTGCCCCTCACTACCTCTGCTTGACGAGATTGTGCAGGAGGGCAGCCGGATCTCTGCAGACG
Organism: Pristiophorus japonicus; assembly: GCF_044704955.1. Taxonomy (NCBI): domain Eukaryota; kingdom Metazoa; phylum Chordata; class Chondrichthyes; family Pristiophoridae; genus Pristiophorus; species Pristiophorus japonicus. Next base: position 85,061,262 of record NC_091997.1, read on the forward strand.
TGTGCGTCTTGGCGGGAAGATAGGGGGGCATGATTGCAGGCGCCGGGATCTACTGCTCCTCCGGATCTGTCTGCCTTGAGGGTGTGGGGTCAGGAACTTGCATGACGCGCCCAGAAGCCATCGCTTGCCTCATCGCCTCAACAGACTCGGTTCTGCGCTCCAACACACTAATGAGCCGATCCATCCTGTCATCATGGTGCTGAGTGAAGGTCGCGAAGCTGTAGCTATCCCAGCCATGGTCTGGAGCATATCGCGGCCTATGTCCACGTTGGTCCTGGATAGCTGGACCATGTCCTGAATAGCAGAGAGCCTTCCTGCACCCTCAGCTGATTGCTCGGTCCTGGTGGGTTCAGGAATGCCTTGGTTGCCTTCGTACCACGGCCTCTGCGCTTGGAAGCACTTGTTTATGTGGAGTCTGTTTCAAACCCCATGAATTCGGAGCCCAACACCAAGGTTCTCCAGACAGTTGGCACACATGGCAGGAAACTGGTGTCATCCTCTTCCAGCTCCTCGAGGTCAAGGGGCTCAAACACAGACCCTCCTCCCTCTCGTCTTCTTCATGGCTCTGGGTGGCGGAGTTGGGAGCAGTGGATATGGCTGATCTGGGGGGGGGGGGGGGTGGGTACTGGATGAAGGAGCCGCTGCCTTGGGTTGGGGACAACGTCAGGGTGAGACATAGTGGGGTCGGACGGCCTCTTTGAATGCCAGAGGTGAATGGTGTGCATTCATCCGTGCTATCCGATTCATCATCTGCAAGTAGAGGACAACATTTCAGTCTGTAGAGGGGAGGGGGTGGTGCTGGTCAAGCTGACATATGAGCTGTGCCATCTCACATTGTGCCAGCAAGAAGTTCCATCTCTACATGGGCACACTCATAATGGCCGACAAAGTGTGTGGAAAACCGCGATTGTCTTACCATTGCATGACTTTCATGCCATGAGCGTTGCTCACACCGGAGATTAGTATAACCGTATCATGCTGTAGCACGAGATCTGCATCCCCCTTTGTGGTTGCATGGTGGCCGCCATTCATCAATGCCAATGCACACTCCTCCAGGCTGCTCAATTCTATCACCTCTGCTGCCCCCTCCCATGACACTCAGGCTTGCTGCCTAGGATGTATTTTTCTTCTGCACAAAGAAACTTTACAGCCTTTAGCTCCTTTGTTGATGCCCCCCACACAGACACATCTGGCACAGAACCTTTTTGGACTTGGACAGGAGGGGTGCACTAAATTTATAGTGCCTTCCCCCTTGACCTTCTAGTGTCCCTCCCAAGGCCTGCCCCCAATCAAACCTCGGACCGCCTATCATCAAGGGCCCGAGCTTGCGGCCAACATCTTGCCGTAGGCAACTAGGCCCATACAGCAGTGCCTGGTCTCCAGTCGTCTTGGAATCCCTTGCCACTGGACCAAGACCTTACTCAACGAAACCAGTGTGGTAGCCGGTGTGCAACGACCACCCCACGTTAAAAGAACTCACGCACAGGCACCTACCACTACTTTAACACGAAGTTTTGGACCTGGAAAGTCAGGACCCTCAAGGACAACTCCAACAGCGACAGACCAGAACGCCACACCCGGGAACTTAAGACGCCCGAGAACTTAGATGCTTTGATATCGACATCGCCGCCCTAAGCGAGACCCGGTGGGCAGGGGAAGGCCAGCTCAAGGAACAAGGTGGAGGTTACACCTTCTTCTGGAAAGGGAAACCAGAGAAAGAACCCAGGCGGGTGACTTCAGCGCCAGGGTCGGCAAGAACACAGCTCTCTGGGGAGGCGTGATTGGCAGAGAGGGGGCGTAGGGAAAGCCAACTCTAGCAGTACCCTACTCCTGACAAAATGTCTAGAACATGAACTTGTCACCAACAACACCTTGTTCCGCCAGAGGGACAAATACAAAGCATCATTGCAATACCCTCGCTCCAAACACTGGCACCTGCTCGACTATGTCATCATCCGAGCCAGTGATCGCAAGGATGTGCGCATCACCCACGCCATGACAGGAGCTGATGACTGTTGAATGGACCAGCGCCTAATCCGATCCATCATTGACATCAACATAGCCCCAAAGCGGAGAGGGCAGCAGAAGCAGTGTCGCAAAAAAGTCAAAAAAGACACTCAAGGACCCAGCTAAGAGAGAGCTCTATACAGTCAGCACCTCACAGCTAACCTGGCGTGCCTTTATGACCCCCGAGACGCAGAATGGCTACAGCGCTTGGTCTGTCCTCCAGGCCTCCATAACCAGTGCCTGCGAAGAGACACTCGGTCACTCAACCAGGAAACACCAGGACTGGTTTGATTAGCATGACCAGGAGATCCAAGAACTAATAGATCGCAAGCACACGGCATTTCTGAGCCTTAAACAACAACCGAACTTGGGAGCAGCGAGGCAGCATTACAGACGGCTTACGGTTGAGGTCCAACAAAAAACTCGGGACCTAAAGAACAGCTGGTGGATGGAGAAAGCACAGGAGATACATGGCCGACAGCCATGATGTCCGAGGATTCTTCATCGCAGTCAAGGCAACCTATGGTCCAAACACCCAAGGCCCCACCCCACTGCTGGCCAAGAATGGGGAAACACTCATCAAGGACACCGAGGCAGTCAGGGCCCACTAGAAGGAGCATTTCGAAGACCTCCTCAATCGAGACTCTGCCTTTGATTTGAATGTTCTCGACTCCATCCCGCAGCATGCTACCCGCCATCACCTCAGTAAAACCCCAGCATTGCACAATGTAGAAAAAGCCATAAGACAGCTTAAGAACAACAAGACTACGGGAGCGGATGGAATCCCTGCTGAGGCACTGAAGTATGGCGGAGAGGCACTGTTGGTGCGAATACATGACCTCATCTCTCTCATCTGGAGGGAGGAGAGCATGCCGGGAGATCTCAGAGATGCAGTGATCATGACCATCTTTAAAAATGGGGACAAGTCCGACTGGGCAACTATAGAGGTATCTCCCTGTTATCAGCCACTGGGAAAGTCGTCGCCAGAGTCTTCCTCAACTGTCTTGTCCCTGTGGCTGAGGAGCTCCTCCCGGAGTCACAGTGCGGATTTCGTCCCCTAAGGGGCACAACGGACATGATTTTTGCAGTGCGACAGCTGCAGCAACAATGCAGGGAACAGCACCAGCCCTGATACATGGCCTTCTTTGACCTTACAAAGGCCTTGGGAGCCTTTTATCAACAAAAGCAGACATTGACGACGAGATTCAACACCGCCTCCAGTGAGCCAGTGCAGCCTTCGGAACAGAGTGTTTGAAGACGAGGCCCTCAAATCTGCCACCAAGCTCATGGTCTTCAGGGCTGGAGTAATACCCACCCTCCTGTATGGCTCAGAGCCATGGACTATGTACAGTAGACACCGCAAGTTGGTGGAGAAATACCACCAACGATGTCTCCGCAATATCCGACAAATCCCCTGTGAGGACAGACGCACCAACTTTTAGCGTCCTCGACCAGGCCAACATCCCCAGCATTGAAGTACTGACCACACTTGATCAGCTCTGCTGGGCAGGCCACATTGTTCACATGCTAGACACGAGACTCCCAAAGCAAGCACTCTACTCTGAACTCCTTCACGGCAAACAAGTCAAAGATGGGCAGAGGAAACATTAGAAGGACACCCTCAAAACCTCCCTGATAAAGTGCAACATCCCCACTGACACCTGGGAGTCCCTGGCCAAAGACCGCCCTAAGTGGAGGAAGTGCATCCGGGAGGGCACTGAGCACCTCGAGTCTCATCGCCGAGAGCATGCAGAAATCAAGCTCAGGCAGCGGAAAAAGCGTGCGGCAAACCTGTCCCACCCAACCCTTCCCTCAACGACTATCTGTCCCACCTGTGACAGGGATTGTGATTCTCGTATTGGACTGTTTAGCCACCTCATTTTTGAATGGAAGCAAGTCTTCCTCGATTCCGAGGGACTGCCTATGATGATGACTAAATTTGTACTCACTCTTGCTGATGCCACCAAATCGTTCCAATGTTTCATGTATAAGAAACATAGAAAATAAGTGCAGGAGTAGGCCATTCGGCCCTTCGAGCCTGCACTGCCATTCAATGAGTTCATGGCTGAACATGCAACTTCAATACCCCATTCCTGCTTTCTCGCCATACCCCTTGATTCCCCCTTGGTCCCCATCCCGCACAATGTTGCCCGTTGAGGACACGGCCTCACCAATCTCCTTCCAAATGTGTTTGTGGTGGAGGTTTTCCATTACCATTCTGGATGAGGTCTTTATACCTGCGCTCCACCACCAATAATAGCTCCTTCAATTCCTCTTCATTAAACCAGGGAGCTCTGGGCCTGGTTTTGACAATGTTCATTGAAGCTTTTTTCCCCCACTCATCCTCAATGATTAAAGGAATGGTTGCTGAAGACTTTGTGGCTCTCAATTTACAACATCTCCCCTCTCCAACTCGCAGGTGCAATAGAGTGCTGTGCCTTTAAGCGCATGCGCAGATGTCCCATGAGTCTTAAATGCCGCCAAACTGACATCAGGTAGGTGAAAAGACTACAAAAAAAAACAAATCTCGCGCATGCGCGTTGCAGGGCCTCCGAAGCTCCCAGATTCGAGAGGCCTGCACCTACCGCCCACACAAACTCGTCGAAACTGGCTCCTGATGGGACCCGGCGGCAGCGGGCGCCTAAAAGGTAGGTACCGCCCAGGGACGCTGGAAAATGGGTGGCCCTTAACGGTCATCAATTTCAGCGCCATAGTTATACTATAAATGTACATTTTTGAAAAGTGTAGATGAGCAGAGAGATCTTGGTGTCCATATACACAAATCCTTAAAGAGGGCAGGGCACGTTGATAAGATGGTTAAAAAGCATATGAGTCACTCGGATTTATAAATAGAGGAATAGAATATAAAAACAACAAGATCATGCTCAAATTTTATAATTACTGGTTAGGCCTCAGCTGGAGTATTGTGGACAATTCTGAGCACTACACTTCAGGAAATATTAACAAATTTATATTTCTGAAGCAACAAGTTTTCTCTAGCTGTACTGCATTTAAACAAATTGTTAAATCTGCATTGGTAATAGGTTAATTATTTCAATGAAGATTGGAAGAACATCTAGTTTTCTCTGTAATTAACAATCCACAAACGAAATTGCAGAAATGCATGTTTCAAGCAATTTTTAATTACAGGAAAGAGTGTTCATCCATTCATAAGAAGAGGAATTTCACCCACTAATTTCCCCAGGGTGGACTTTGCATTCCATACAAACTCATAGCGAGAACATTGTATAGCGAACAATCTATCCAGCTGCGCTCTGCACAGCCGTTCCTGACAATATTCAAGGGCTGTAGTTAATCACGTATTCACCGAGAACTCCTGTTGTTAAATCAGACTCACACTGGGAGGGAGAATTTCCTACACTGTTCTGGCTGCTTATACCATTTAAAGGGACGTGGCTACTTGGCAAATAATAAACAAAATTGTGTGTAAAATATGTAGTTAAACAAAATTAAAGAGAGGAACCAGAGTCTACTGACAAGTTATTGACCAGTGTAGTAGTTTGATCAATGGCAAAATGGGAGTGCTGTTGAATAAGATGGATGCCAGAAGGATTGCCCTACTTGACATTTTAGGGCACCTGCCCAGAGGAAAACAGTGCAGTATGTCAGGCAGGAGATGGTGTCTGTAGTCAATCCTGGCTCCTTACCTGCAGGACCTGAAATAAGATGCAGGTTAGGATGGTAAACCTTTAAAATAAGCTACCAAGGTACCATTTATCAAGTAGCATGTATACTGGAAAGTGTTGCCTGTCAGTCTCTTGCACATTTACTGCTGCCCATGAAAGGCATTTATATATTACAGCTCTTTCATTGCTGGCCATGCATATGCATACTTCAGCAGGGACACACATTGAAGTTGCAACTCTCTATTTAAGGTGCTGGCATACTGACAGCTTAAAAGAAATTCACACAACAAATCATTATATCAGCTGAACCTCTCAAAACCAACACTCTTTTATCCGGCAACCTTCCTTGACCAGCATCATTCCCGGCCCTGGGAGAGGGGGCGCATGTGCAGAACGGCCGGGTCGCTGTCAGCATTACCCTTTGTCGACATTTAATACAGCAGCCGCTTTCTGTTCTTTAAATCATTCCTCCTCTCTCCGGCGCTTCCCCCTGCCGCACCCCGCCCCCCCCCCCCCACCTCCGCAACTGTCGCTGGGCCAGAAATGCTGCACAGTAGGCTTCTGCACAACGTCGTTGTCAGCAGTGGGTGGATCAGGACTAAATGCTACGCAGTAGCTTTCTGCGCAGCGCATGCGCAAATCCAGCTTCAGGGTTGGGACACCATCTTGTGAGGCAACGTTCAATAAAGCAACGCGGAGAAGGAGCATGCCGGGAGTTTTGGAGCCAGAGCGTGGCGGAGGGGGTCAGGGGCACAAGCACCGTCATCAGGACCGGGTATGTCGAGGGTCGGCGTGACCTCCCGTCATCCAGCAAATTCTCTTGTCCGGCACAGGCCAGGTCCCAAGGGTGGCGGATAAGAAAGGTTCAACCTGTACAACAATTTAGCTGTATAACTCACATTCATTTACTCTAACAGGGTATGATGCAGTATGGCACTTAAAGATTATATGCTCTGGAAACATTTAACATCTTAATACTACTTTGCTGCATGAAGGAAACATTGGCTCATAAAAGGTGGAGGGCACTACAATTGAAAGCTCGAGAACCTTCAAAAAGGCTATGCTGGACATCATTGTTGATGAGTATCGGAGGGGTGAGCTATGTTTGGGCTGGGGGCATTTCCCAAGTGCTAGGCTATGCCGATCTTGCCCTTGTTCTTTCCTCCCCTTCCTCACTCACACATAGGTGTATACTTGTGAACTGTTTGAAAGGGCATCTTGCAGATACTATTGTAACATATGCTCCTCTTCTGTTTTCCAGGCCTGGAACAAACAAGCTAGCACATCATTCATGCAACTGCAGCATTTGGGTATTGAGCTTGAGGAGGGATAATTGGGTGCTTCACTCATCACAATTGAAAATGCACAATTGAAAAGGAGCAAAGGATGTTAAAAAAATGCAGCAACATAGAGTGGCATTCGTGAGTTTGGTAAGTGGGTGAGTTTGGGGGTAAATGGGGGTGGCAGGTGCTGTTTTGACTTGTTTTTCCAACCAGTGCTGACACTAGAGCAGCTGATAAGGAGTGCGAGAGTAGGAGACGGAGGTCCAGAGACCAGCCCAACCAGCTGCAGACAAAGATAGAGGGGTGCGAAATCGAGAGATGACTTCACAGCCAAGCTGGTAAGTGGTTGGCTGTTCAACTGGTATGTATAACTCTCTTTTAGACTGACTTTTAGATTGGTTCAATTGGCAGCGAACTACTAAGTAGCTGTTTGGTGTTTAAGTAAGTTTTAGTAAGTAAATTAATTTAAGGGTTAAGTCATGGCAGGAGAGCTCGGACCCGTGTCATGCTCCTCCTGTGCTATGTGGGAAATCATGTGCGGGAAGTGTGTCCAGCTGCAGCTCCTGACAGACTGCATGACGGCACTGGAGCTGCGGATGGACTCACTCTGGAGCATGCGGGATGCTGAGAATGTTGTGGATAGCATATTTAGTGAGTTGGTCACACCGCAGGTAAGGGTTAGGACAGATAGTGAATGGGTGACCAAGAGACAACGCAAGAGCAGGAAGGTAGTGCAGGAGTCCCCTGCGGTCATCTCCCTCCAAAACAGATATACCGTTTTGGATACTGTTGGGGGAGATGACTTACCAGGGGAAGGCACCAGCAGCCAGGTTCATGGCACCATGGGTGGCTCTGCTGCACAGAAGGGCGGGAAAAAGAGTGGGAGAGCTATAGTGATAGGGGACTCGATTGTAAGGGGAATAGATAGGAGTTTCTGAGGCCACAACCGAGACTCCAGGATGGTATGTTGCCTCCCTGGTGCAAGGGTCAAGGATGTCTCGGAGTGGCTGCAGAGTATTCTGGAGAGGGAGGGTGAACAGCCAGTTGTCATGGTACATGTATGTACCAACAATACAGGTAAGAAGAGGGAAAAGGTCCTACAAGCTGAATTTAGGGAACTAGGAGTTAAATTAAAAAGTAGGACCTCAAAGGTAATAATCTCTGGATTGCTACCAGTGCCAGGTGCTAATCAGAGTAGAGGGAGCAGGATAGTTAGAATAAATACGTGGCTTGAGCAGTGATGCAAGAGGGAGGGATTCAAATTCCTGGGACATTGGAACCAGTTCTGGGTGAAGTGGGACCTGTACAAAAGGGACGGTCTGCACTTGGGCAGGACTGGAACTGATGTCCTGGGGTTAACATTTGCTAATGCAGTTCGGGAGTCTTTAAACTAATATGGCAGGGGGATGGGAACCTATGCAGCTAGACAGGGCGAAGTAATATGGAGTCAGAAACAGACGGTAGAAAGGTAAAAAGCAATAGTGGATGGCCGAGTAAACAAAGGCACGAAACAAAGAGGGCCACACTACATCATAATTCTAAAGGGACAAAGGGTGTTAAAAAAACAAGCCTGAAGGCTTTGTGTCTTAATGCAAGGACTATCCGTAATAAGGTAGATGAATTAACTGTGCAAATAGATGTTAACAGATATGATGTGATGTGATTGGGATTACAGAGACGTGGCTCCAGGATGATCAGGGCTGGGAACTCAACATCCAAGGGTATTCAACATTCAGGAAGGCTAGAATAAAAGGAAAAGGAGGTGGGGCAGCATTGCTGGTTAAAGAGATTAATGCAATAGTTAGGAAGGACATTAGCTTGGATGATGTGGAATCTATATGGGAAGAGCTGCAGAACACCAAAGGGCAAAAAAACATTAATGGGAGTTGTGTACAGACCTCCAAACAGTAGTAATGATGTTGGGGAGGGCATCAAACAGGAAATTAGGGGTGCATTCAATAAAGGTGCAGCAGTTATCATGGGTGACTTTAATGTGCATATAGATTGGGCTAACCAAACTGGAAGCAATAAGATGGAGGAGGATTTCCTGGAGTGCATAAGGGATGGTTTTCTTGACCAATATGTCGAGGAACCAACTTAGACTGGGTGTTGTGTAATGAGAGAGGATTAGTTAGCAATCTCGTTGTGCGAGGCCCCTTGGGGAAGAGTGACCATAAGATGGTGGAATTCTACATTCGGATGGAGATTGAAACAGTTAATTCAGAGACCATGTTCAAGAACTTAAAGAAGGGTAAATTTGAAGGTATGAGACGTGAATTGGCTAGGATAGATTGACGAATGATACTTAAGGGGTTGACAGTGGATGGGCAATGGCAGACATTTAGAGACCGCATGGATGAACTACAACAATTGTACATCTCTGTCTGGCATAAAAATAAAAAAGGGAAGGTGGCTCAACCGTGGCTATCAAGGGAAATCAGGAAATTAAAGCCAAGGAAGTGGCATACAAATTGGCCAGAAATGGTAGCGAACCCGGGGACTGGGAGAAATTTAGAACTCAACAGAGGAGGACAAAGGGTTTGATTAGGGCAGGGAAAATAGAGTACGAGAGGAAGCTTGCAGGGAACATTAAGACGGACTGCAAAAGTTTCTATAGATATGTAAAGAGAAAAAGGTTAGTAAAGACAAACATAGGTCCCCCGCAGTCAGAATCAGGGGAAGTCAGAATGGGGAACAAAGAAATAGCAGACCAATTGAACAAGTACTTTGGTTCGGTATTCACTAAGGAGGGCACAAACAACCTTCCGGATATAAAAGGGGTCAGAGGGTCTAGTAAGAAGGAGGAACTGAGGGAAATCTTTATTAGTCAGGAAATTGTGTTGGGGAAATTGATGGGATTGAAGGCCGATAAATCCCCAGGGCCTGATGGACTGCATCCCAGAGTACTTAAGGAGGTGGCCTTGGCAATAGCGGATGCATTGACAGTCATTTTCCAACATTCCATAGACTCTGGATCAGTTCCTATGGAGTGGAGGGTAGCCAATGTAACCCCACTTTTTAAAAAAGGAGGGAGAGAAAATAGGGAATTATAGACCGGTCAGCCTGACATCGGTAGTGGATAAAATGATGGAATCAATTATTAAGGATGTCATAGCAGCGCATTTGGAAAGAGGTGACACGATAGGTCCAAGTCAGCATGGATTTGTGAAAGGGAAATCATGCTTGACAAATCTTCTGGAATTTTTTGAGGATGTTTCCAGTAGAGTGGACAAGGGAGAACCAGTTGATGTGGTGTATTTGGACTTTCAGAAGGCTTTCGACAAGGTCCTACACAAGAGATTAATGTGCAAAGTTAAAGCACATGGGATTGGGGATAGTGTGTTGACGTGGATTGAGAATTAGTTGGCAGACAGGAAGCAAAGAGTAGGAGTAAATGGGTACTTTTCAGAATGGCAGGCAGTGACAAGTGGGTTACCACAAGGTTCTGTGCTGCGGCCCCAGCTGTTTACATCGTACATTAATGATTTAGACGAGGGGATTAAATGTAGTATCTCCAAATCTGCGGATGACACTAAGTTGGGTGGCAGTGTGACTTGCGATGAGGATGCTATGAGGCTGCAGAGTGACTTGGAGAGGTTAGGTGAGTGGGCAAATGCATGGCAAATGAAGTATAATGTGGATAAATGTGAGGTTATCCACTTTGGTGGTAAAACAGAGAGACAGACTATTATCTGAATGGTAATAGATTAGGAAAAGGGGAGGTGCAACGAGACCTGGGTGTCATGAGTCATTGAAGGTTGGCATGCAGTTACCGCAGGCGGTTAAGAAAGCAAATGGTATGTTGGCCTTCATAGCGAGGGGATTTGAGTACAGGGGCAGGGAGGTGTTACTACAGTTGTACAGGGCCTTGGTGTGGTCACACCTGGAATATTGTGTACAGTTTTGGTCTCCTAACTTGAGGAAGGACATTCTTGCTATTGAGGGAGTGCAGCAAAGGTTCACCAGACTGATTCCCGGGATGGCAGGACTGACCTATCAAGAAAGACTGGATCAGCTGGGCTTGTATTCACTGGAGTTCAGAAGAATGAGAGGGGATCTCATAGAAACGTTTAAAATTCTGACGGGTTTAGGCAGGTTAGATGCAGGAAGAACGTGCCCAATGTTGGGTTAGTCCAGAACCAGGGGTCACAGTCTAAGGATAAGGGGTAAGCCATTTAGGACCGTGATGAGGAGAAACTTCTTCACCCAGACAGTGGTGAACCTGTGGAATTCTCTACCACAGAAAGTTGTTGAGGCCAATTCACTAAATATATTCAAAATGGAGTTAGATGTAGTCCTTACTACTCGGGGGATCAAGGGTTATGGCGAGAAAGCAGGAATGGGGTACTGAACTCATTTGAATGGCGGTGCAGGCTCGAAGGGCCGAATGGCCTACTCCTGCACCTATTTTCTATGTTTCTATGTTTCTTAAACAGAAACAGTAGTTTGGTGGTAGGAATCCAGCTTGCTTCTTCCCCAGCTGAAGTGCCTAGTATTTGGAGGAGGTTGCTGTTTGAACATGAGTGATTACTGGGGAAGGGTGCTGTATAAACACAATTACCTGAATCTATCCATTGCACTTTGCAACATTTGGCCAGGAGGGCAGATGAGCAAACTGGCAGTTGATCCCTATACTAGCCTGGAAAGAGGCAGAGGCATAAAAGGCAATAGATAGTAACCTTGTCCACCACTGGCAATGCTACTCTTATGTTAAGTTTTTTTCCAGATTCTTTACAGCAAATGTTACGGCTCCATAGTTGCCTCCATCATGCTGATCTGGAGCTTGCAGAAGCAGATAACCTCGGTCATTGTCAAGACTGCACATAAGAATAGTAGATGCGTGTAGCCTGGCCTAGTCGCTCTGGGATATCTTCTACCACTCCAAGCATCATATTTTGTGGTTGGGCCACTTTAAAAACAATCTTCACCATTAAAGATGCACAAAAAATGCACCAGCCCATCAAGCACCTCCTTTCTCCATGTGCGAGAATTTAGTTTCACTTTAACACCCAATGTGAATGGGTTGAATTAACACAGTAAGTGTATCAGAAAATCCAGCAATGTATATATAATGGCTTTATTTGGATGCATCATGCATGAAAATCTTATGCTGAAAAGGACAATTTCTGAGCAGAAACTAGGCGAGCCTAGATTTTTCAGTCTCTGCTTGCACCTAAAATGCGGCAAGAATATTCCTGCCAATCAAAAATTCCAGCCTCGCAATCCAGAAATTGAGGGTTGCATGAAGCAAGAAGTCATAATGGTATGATTTCTAGCATTAGATGGAATTTAGAGGATATAAAGTTGACTGTTTTCTGAGATCAAATGGGTCCTTATTGCAAAGAAAATAAGGATAATCACTGATCAGAGCCTGAACCTTGCTTATGCAACTAGACGAATTCTTCAGCCATTTTCCCACAAAAAACACTTGGGAATGTTAAGCCAGCAACTACAGGCCAGTCAGTTGAACTCGGTAGTGGGGAAGCTTTACAAATGATAATCAGGGACAAAATTAACTTGTCACTTGGACAAATATACATTAATTAAGGAAAGCCAGTACGGATTTGTTAAAGGTAAATCGTGTTTAACTAACCTGGTTGAGTTATTTTGATGAGGTAATAGAGAGGATTGATGAGGACAATGTGGTTGATGTGGTGTACATGGACTTCTAAAAGGCGTCTAATAAAGTGCCACATAATAGGCTTGCCTGCAAAGTTGAAGCCCATGGCATAAAAGGGACAGTGGCAGCATGGATACGAAATTGGCTAAGTGACACGAAACAGGGAGTAGTGGTGAACGGTTGTTTTTCTGACTGGAGTAAAGTGGTGTTATACAGTGGTGTTCCCCAGGGGTCAGTACGAGGATCACTGCATTCTTGATATATATTAATGACTTGGATGTACAGGACACAATTTCAAAATTTGCAGATGACACAAAACTTGGAAGTAGAGTGAACTATGTCTTCATCATCATAGGTAGTCCCTCGGAATCGAGGAAGACTTGCTTCCACTCCCAAAGTGAGTTCTCTGGTGGCTGAACAGTCTAGTACGAGAGCCACAGAGCCTGTCACAGGTGGGACAGACATTCGTCGAGGAAAGGCGTGCGTGGGGCTGGTTTGCGGGCACTCCTTCCACTGTCTGCGCTTGACCTCTTCACGCTCTTTTCCTTGAGACTCGAAGAACTCAATGCCCTCCCGGATGCACTTTTTCCACCTCGGGCGGTCTTCGGCCAGGGTCTCCCAGGTGTCAGTGGTGATGTCGCACTTTACCAGGGAGGCTTTGAGGGTGTCCTTCCACTGCCCACCTTTGGCACGTTTACCATGAAGGAGCTCCGCATAAAGCATTTGCTTAGGGAGTCTCGTATCTGGCATGCAAACTATATAGCCTGCCCAGCGAAGCTGACCGAGTGTGGTCAGTGCTTCAATATTGGGGGTGTTAGCCTGGACGAGGACACTGATGTTGGTGCGCCTGTCCTCCCAGGGGATCCGCAGGATCTTGTGGAGACATCGTTGGTGATATATCTCCAGCGACTTGAGGTGCCTTCTATACATCGTCCATGCCTCAGATCCATACAGGAGGGCGGATATTACAACAGCCCTGTAGACCATGAGCTTGCTGGTAGATTTGAGGGCCAGATCTTCAGACGGCCGAAGGCTGCACTGGCGCACTGGAGGCGATGTTGAATCTCTGCATCAATGTCTGCCTTTGTTGATAAACATAGAAGCATAGAAAAGAGATGCAAGAGTAGGCCATTCGGTCCTTCGAGCCTGCACCACCATTCAATAAGATCATGGCTGATCATTCCCTCAGTACCCCTTTCCTGCTTTCTCTCCATATCCTTTGATTGCCTTAGCTGTATGGGCCAAAACTAACTCCATCTTGAATATATCCAATGAACTGGCATCAACAACTCTCTGCGGCAGGGAATTCCACAGGTTAACAACTCTCTGAGTGAAGAAGTTTCTCCTCATCTCAGTCCTAAATGGCCTACCCCTTATCCTAAGACTATGTCCCCTGGTTCTGGACTTCCCCAACATCGGGAACATTCTACCCGCATCTAACCTGTCCCATCACATCAGAATCTTATATGTTTCTATGAGATCCCCTCTCATCCTTCTAAACTCCAATGTATATAAAGGCCCAATTGATCCAGTATCTCCTCATATGTCAGTCCAGCTATCCCGGGAATCAGCCTGGTGAACCTTCGCTGCACACTCTCAAGAGCAAGAACGTCCTTCCTCGGATTAGGAGAGCAAAACTGAACACAATATTCCAGGTGAGGCCTCACCAAGGCCTTGTACAACTGCAGTAAGACCTCCCTGCTCCTATACGCAAATCCCCTAGCTATGAAGGCCAACATACCATTTGCCTTCTTCACCGCCTGCTGTACCTGCATGCCAACTTTCAATGACTGATGTACCATGACACCCAGGTCTCATTGCACCTCCCCCTTTCCTAATCTGCCACCGTTCAGATATTCTGTCTTCGCATTTTTGTCCCCAAAATGGATAACCTCACATGTATCCACATTATACTGCATCTGCCATGCATTTGCCCACTCACCTAACCTGTCCAAGTCACCCTGCAGCCTCTTAGCGTCCCCCTCACAGCTCACACCGCCACCCAGTTTAGTATCATCTGCAAACTTGGAGATATTACACTCAATTTCATCATCTAAATCATTGATGTATATTGTAAAGAGCTGAGGTCCCAGCAGAGCCCTGCTGCACTCCACTAGTCACTGCCTGCCATTCTGAAAAGGACCCGTTTATCTCGACTCTCTGCTTCCAGTCTGCCAACCAGTTTTCTATCCACGTCAGTATATTACCTCCAATACCATGTGCTTTGATTTTGCACACCAATCTCCTGTGTGGGACCTTGTCAAAAGCCTTTTGAAAGTCCAAATACACCACATCCACTGGTTCTCTCTTGTCCACTCTACTAGATACATCCTCAAAAAATTCCAGAAGATTTGTCAAGCATGATTTCCCCTTCATAAATCCATGCTGACTTGGACCTATCCTGTCACTGCTTTCCAAATGCGCTGTTACTTCATCCTTAATAGTTGATTCCAACATTTTCCCCACTACTGATGTCAGGCTAACCGGTCTATAATTATCCGTTTTCTCTCTCCCTCCCTTTTTAAAAAGTGGTGTTACATTAGCTACCCTCCAGTCCATAGGAACTGATCCAGATTCGATAAGACTGTTGGAAAATGATCACCAATGCATCCACTATTTCTAGGGCCACTTCCTTAAGTACTCTGGGATGCAGACTATCAGGCCCCGGGGATTTATCGGCCCTCAATCCCATCAATTTCCATAACACAATTTCCCGCCTAATAAAGATATCCTTCAGTTCCTCCTTCTCACTAGACCCTCGGTCCCCTAGTACTTCCGGAAGGTTATTTGTGTCTTCCTTCGTGAAGACGGAACCAAAGTATTTGTTCAATTGGTTTGCCATTTCTTTGTTCCCCATTATAAATTCACCTAAATCCAACTGCAAGGGACCTATGTTTGTCTTCAATAATCTTTTTCTTTTCACATATCTATAGAAGCTTTTGCAGTCAGTTTTTATGGTCCCGGCAAGCTTCTTCTCGTACTCTATTTTCCCCCTCTTAATTAAACCCTTTGTCCTCCTCTGCTGAATTCTAAATTTCTCCCAGTCCTCCGGTTTGCTGCTTTTTCTGGCCAATTTATATGCCTCTTCCTTGGAATTAATACTATCCTTAATTTCCCTTGTTAGCCACGATTGAGCCACCTTCCCCATTATATTTTTATTCCAGACAGGGATGTACAATTGCTGAAGTTCATCCATGTGATCTTTAAATGTTTGCCATTGCCTATCCACCATCAACCCTTTAAGTATCATTTGCCAGTCTATTCTAGCCAATTCACGCCTCAAACCATGAAGTTACCTTTCCTTAAGTTCAGGACCCTAGTTTCTGAATTAACTGTGTCACTCTCCATTTTAATAAAGAATTCTACCATGTTATGATCACTCTTCCCCAAGGGGCCTCAAACAACAATATTGCTAATTAGTCCTTTCTCGTTACACATCACCCAATCTAGGATGGCCAGCTCCCTAGTTGGTTCCTTGACATATTGTTCTAGAAAACCATCCCTAATACACTCCAGAAAATCCTCCTCCACCGCATTGCTCCCAGTTTGGTTAGCCCAATCAATATGTAGATTAAAGTCACCTATGATAACTGCTGTACCTTTATTGCATGCATCCCTAATTTCTTGTTTGATGTTGTCCCCAACCTTACTACTACTGTTTGGTGGTCTGTACACAACTCCCACTAGCGTTTTCTGCCCCTTGGTGTTCCGTAGCTCTACCCATACCGATTCCACATCATCCAAGCTAATTTCCTTTCTTACTATTGCATTAATTTCCTCTTTAACCAGCAATGCCATCCCGTCTCCTTTTCCTTTCTGTCTATCCTTCCTAAATGTTAAATATCCCTGGTTGTTGAATTCCCAGCCTTGGTCACCCTGGAGCCATGTCTCCGTGATGCCAATTACATCATACCCATAACTGCTATCTGCGCAGTTAATTCATCCACGTTATTCCGAATACTCCTCGCATTGAGGCACAGAGCCTTCAGGCTTGTCTTTCGAACACACTTTGCCCCTTTAGAATTTTGCTGTAATGTGGCCCTTTTTGCTTTTTACCTTGGGTTTCTCTGCCCTCCACTTTTACTTTTCTTCTTTCTTTCTTTTACTTCTGCCCCCATTCTACTTCCCTCTGTCTCCCTGCATAGGTTTCTATCCCCCTTCCATTTAGTTTAACTCCTCCTCAACAGCACTAGCAAACATTCCCCCTAGGACACTGGTTCCGGCCCTGCCCCGGTGCAGACCATCCGGTTTGTACTGGTCCCACCTCCCCCAGAACCAGTTCCAATGTCCCAGGAATTTGAATTCCTCCCTTTTGCCCCACTCCTCAAGCCACGTCTTCATCTGAGCTATCATGCGATCCTACTCTGACTAGCACGTGGCACTAGTAGCAATCCTGAGATTACTACTTTAGAGGTCCTACTTTTTAATTTAGCTCCTAGCTCCCTAAATTCGTCTTGTCGGACCTCATCCCATTTTTTAACCTGTAAGAGGCTCCCAAGATATGGGAAATAGTCCACGTTGTCGAGGAGGATAGTGATAGACTTCAAGAGACATAGACAGACTTTAAGTGGAATGTGCGGACACGTGGCAGATGAAATTTAATGCAGAAAAGTGCAAAGTGATACATTTTGTTTGGAAGAATGAGGAGAAGAAATATAAACTAAAGGATACAATTCTAAAGGGAGTGCATGAACAGAGAGACCTCGGGGTATATGTGCAAAATCATTGAGGATGGCAGGACAGGTTGAGAAAGCGGTTAAAAAAGCATACAGGATCCTGGACTTCATAAACAGAGGCATAGAGTACAAAAGCAAGTAAGTTATGACGAACCTTTATAAAACACTTTTTCGGCTTCAACTGGAGTATTGTGTCCAATTCTGGGCACCGCACTTTAGGAAGGATGTGAAGGGCTTAGAGAGGGTGCAGAAAAGATTCACAAAAATGGTTCCAGGGATGAGGGACTTCAGTTACGTGGATAGACTAGAGAAGCTGGGGTTGATCTCCTTAGAGCAGAGAAAGTTGAGAGAAGATTTGATAGAGGTGTTCAAAACCATGAGGGATCTGGGCAGAGTAGATAGAAACTGTTCCCTTTGGCTGAAGGGTCAAGAATCAGAGGACACAGACTTAAGATGATTGGCAGAAGAACCAAAGGCGACATGAAAAAAAAAGTTTTTAAAAAATGCAGCGAGTTAGGCTCTGAAATGCACTGCCTGGAAGGGTAGTGGAGGCAGATTCAATTGTAGCTTTCAAAAGGGAATTGGATAAGTACTTGAAGGAAATTTTTATTTACATGTCTATGGGGAAAGGTACTAGCTGAAGTGTTCTTGCAGAGAGCTGGCACGGGCTTCAGCTGTTTTCAGGTAGCATCTTCTACGTATTTTTATTATAATTGCCAGGGGTTAAGAAGAAATCTAAAAACTACAGAGCTATTAATGTAACATTCTATTGACCTTTACTTGGGGATCAGAACAAAAAGACAAAACATGCAAGATTTTCCCTCACGAGGGAAAGTAGAGACCACAAAGCAACAAGAGCATGTGAGCTCCATTCTTCTGAGATGAAACAAGATATGTGGTCAGTTATTTCTGATTACAAAGTCCACTCATATAATGTTGGGTACACTCAGTAACTACATTATACTGACTAAGTCTGACAATCTTTCAAGTTCCTGCAAAGTTCTGCATTGTTTCTTCTGTATCAATGTTCAATTGCCAGAATATTCATGTAGAGGTACAGAAATCTTATTCCATTCCATGCATATATTTTATTGCTATGTTGTTGTCTTTTCAAAGTAGGATTCCTGCCTTGGACTGGAGATGGGAGGTGATGGAAGGTTGCTGATGTGCCACTGCTCAAAGTGGCATACCATATGCCCATCAGTCTGCAAAGATGCATCAGTTCAGAACATTAAATAGAATACTGGTTATTATACTATTCACTTTATACCATTATAAAGCAGCCCTCAGGAAAAGTCATAATATTCAGCTATCTAAATTCCCCATCTAGAGAAGAATTGTTTCTGAGATCTTGGTTGGGAAGATGTGATGAATTATTTTTTGCTACGTATTAGCAGCATAATATTATTGATTAAAGTATAGAACTAGTAAGCATACTATTATTTAACATTAACACTCGTTCAGTTGCACTATTAACAAATTGGGAGAGATTTTGAGGACACTTGCCCAATGAAAAGGATGGCAGTGCTCCGAAAAATCTTGAAGAATGACTTACCACCTTGTTTCCGCCATCACTGTGGCCATGACAATCCTCTTCCGGGCCTACCGGTGGGCAGCCAGAGCATCCCCGAGTCAGGCAGTAGACCCATTTAAATGAAAATCGAGGCTCCCCTTCCCTCCCCCACCCCCTATTTTGGCATCTGCCAAATGAGGCCCGAGCCTCAAAATCACAATGGACTCTGCCGTCAGAAAGCCCGACCAAAATCTACCTCACTGTATTTTGCTAGAACAACTAACTTAAATTTAAAATGGTCCACTTGCATTGTATTGGAGTGCAAGAGAACCATGCCAAAGTCAATTGCAACTAATGTGGAGTTGCCAATAGGTCCATATGGTGTACTTTATCAAAATGTTTGCATTTAAATTTAAGATCAAAAAAGTTATGAACAAATGAGAAGGCGCACAAATGATTGCAAAAGAAAAGCATGTGGAGCAGGAGCTGAAGTAAAACACCGATCAAAGCAAATGTTCTCTAAAATATCAACAAGAAATTGATTAAATGACTGTGTAATGAGCTGTTTGAAATATTATATTTATAATATTATACATCTTTATTTCATTTAAAATAACATGCTAGTTTTGGCAATAGAAAGTTAGCATGTTTGAAATAAAATAAGGAAAACAGTCATTATATTTCAAAGAAACTACTACACGGACTTTTAAAGAAAAACTATGTTTTATTGAACTGTAACATCTGCCTTCTTAATAATGTTCCTCAATCACAGGGTCATCATATTTTGTGGTCAGGGGCTGCCTGCGAATGAATACCTTACATGGAACCATTAAAGCAAATATGCTAAATAAGTTGTTTGCCCCAGCTTTTGCCAAGGAGATAGGGAACGTATTTGATCTGGAAAGAGAACTAAAGGGTGTTAGTTGTGACACTATTCACGTTACTACCAGCATGGTTGCCAAACAGCTGTGCAAACTTAATATAAATAAATCTCAGAGGCTGAAAAGATGTATTTTTTAGAATTCATTTCACGGGATGTGGGCACCGCTGGCAAGGCCAGCATTTATTGCCCAACACTGGTGGTGGTGAGCCATCTTCTTGAACCACTGTAGTCCATGTGGTGAAGGTACCCTTCTACACTCCTCACTAAATCAGGGTTGGTCCCCTGGCTTGATGGTAACGGTAATGGCAGGCCATAAGGTTACAGATGATGGTGGAATACAATTCTGCTGCTGCTGATGGCCCATAACACCATATGGATGTCCAGTTTTGAGCTGGTCTATATCTATCCCAATTAGCACAGCGATAGTGCCACACAACACGATGGAGGGTGTTCTCAGTGTGAAGATGGTATTTCATAAGAACATGAGAAATAGGAGCAGGAGTAGGCCATACAGCCCCTCGAGCCTGCTCCGCCATTTAATACGATCATGGTTGATCCAATCATGGACTCAGGTCCACTTCCCTGCCCGCTCTCCATAACCCCTTATTTGCTTATCGTTTAAGGAACTGACTATCTCTGTCTTAAACTTATTCAATGACCCAGCTTCCACAGCTCTCTGAGGCAGCAAATGCCACAGATTTACAACCCTCAGATAAAAAATTTCTCCTCATCTCAGTTTTAAGTGGGCGGCCCCTTATTCTAAGATTATGCCCCCTAGTTCTAGTCTCCCCATCAGTGGAAACATCCACTCTGCATCCACCTTGTCAAGCCCGCTCATAATCTTACACGTTTCGATAAGATCACCTCTCGTTCTTCTGAATTCCAATGAGTGGAGGTCCAACCGACTCAACCTTTCCTCATAAGTCAACCCCCTCATCTCCGGAATCAACCTAGTGAACCTTCTCCGAACTGCCTCCAAAGCAAGTATATCTTTTCTTAAATATGGAAACCCTATATAGCTGGTAGTAACGTGAATAGTTGGGGTCTAGCACTGATCCCTGCAGCACCCCACTAGTTACTGATGGCCAACCCGAGAATGAACCATTTATCCCAACTCTCTGTTTTCTGTTAATTAGCCAATCCTTTATCCATGCTAATATATTACCCCCAACCCCGAGAACTTTTATTTTGTGCAGTAACCTTTTATGCTGCACCTTGTCAAATGCCTTCTGGAAGTCCAAATACACTACATCCACTGGTTCCCCTTTATCCACTCTGTTCGTTATATCCTCAAAGAATTCCAGCAAATTTGTCAACCATGACTTCCCCTTCATAAATCCATGCTGACTCTGCTTGACTGAATTATGCTTTTCCAAATATCCTGCTACTGCTTCTTTAATAATGGACTCCAATATTTTCCCAACCACAGATGTTAGGCTAACTAGTCTATAGTTTCCTGCTTTTTGTCTGCCTCCTCTTTGAAATAGAGGCGTTACATTTGCAGTTTTCCAATCTGCTGGGACCTCCCCAGAATCCAGGAAATATTGTTAAATTACAACCAATGCATCCACTATCCCTGCCGTTACTTCTCTTAAGGATAGCTCAGATGAATACGTGGCTTGAGGAGTGGTGCAGAAGGGAGCGATTCACATTCCTGGGGCATTGGAACCGATTCTGGGGGAAGTGGGACCAGTACAAACTGGACGGTCTGCACCTGGGCAGGACCGGAACCAATGCCCTCGGGGGAGTGTTTGCTAGTGCTGTTGGGGAGGAGTTAAACTAATATGGCAGGGGATAGGAACCTATGCAGGGAGACAGAGGGAAATAAAATGGAGACAGAAGCAAAAGCTAGAAAGGAGAATAGTAAAAGTGGAGGGCAGAGAAACTCAAGGCAAAAAACAAAAAGGGCCAATTTACAGCAAAATTCTAAAGGGTCAAAGTGTGTTAAAAAGACAAGCCTGAAGGCTGTGTGCCTCAATGCGAGGAGTATTCGGAATAAGGTGGATGAATTAACTGCACAGATAGCAGTTAACGGATACGATGTGATTGGCATCACGGAGACATGGCTCCAGGGTGACCAAGGCTGGGAACTCAACATCCAGGTGTATTCAACATTTAGGAAGGACAGACCAAAAGGAAAAGGAGGCAGGGTGGCATTGCTGGTTAAAAGAGGAAATTAATTCAATAGTAAGGAAGGACATTAGCTTGGATGATGTGGAATCGGTATGGGTGGAGCTACGGAATACCAAAGGGCAGAAAACGCTAGTGGGAGTTGTGTACAGGCCACCAAATAGTAGTCATGAGGTTGGGGACAGCATCAAACAAGAAATAAGGGATGTGTGCAATAAAGGTACAGCAATAATCATGGGCGACTTTAATCTACATATTGATTGGGCTAACCTAACTGGTAGTAATGCGGTGGAGGAGGATTCCCTGGAGTGTATTAGGGATGGTTTTCTAGACCAATATGTCGAGGAACCAACCAAAGAACTGGCCATCCTAGACTGGGTGATGTGTAATGAGAAGGGACTAATTAGCAATCTTGTTGTTCGAGGCCCCTTGGGGAAGAGTGACCATAATATGGTAGTATTCCTTTTAAAATGGAGAGTGACAAAGTTAATTCAGAAACTAGGGTCCTGAACTTAAGGAAAGGTAACTTTGATGGTATGAGGCGCGAATTGGCTAGATTAGACTGGCAAATGATACTTAAAGGATTGACGGTGGATAGGCAATGGCAAACCTTTAAAGAGCATATGGACGAACTTCAGCAATTGTACATCCCTGTCTGGAGTAAAAATAAAACGGGGAAGGTGGTTGAACCGTGGCTAACAAAGGAAATTAAGGATAATATTAATTCCAAGGAAGAGGCATACAAATTAGCTAAAAAGAGCAGCAAACCAGAGGACTGGGAGAATTTTAGAATTCAACAGAGGAGGACAAAAGGTTTAATTAAGAGGGGGGAAATAGAGTATGAGAGGAAGCTTGCCGGAAACATAAAAACTGACTGCAAAAGCTTCTATAGATATGTGAAGAGAAAAAGATTAGTGAAGACAAACGTAGGTCCCTTGCAGTCAGATTCGGGTGAATTTATAATGGGGAACAAAGAACACGTACTTTGGGTCTGTCTTCACAAAGGAAGACACAAATAACCTTCCGGATGTACTAGGGGACCGAGGGTCTAGTGAAAAGGTGGAACTGAAGGATATCCTTATTAGGCGGGAAATTGTGTTAGAGAAATTGACGGGATTGAAGGCCGATAAATCCCCAGGGCCTGATAGTCTACATCTCAGAGTACTTAAGGAAGTAGCCCTAGAAATAGTGGATGCATTGGTGATCATTTTCTAACAATCTATCGACTCTGGATCAGTTCCTATGGACTGGAGGGTTGCTAATGTAACACCACTTTTTAAAAAAGGACGGAGAGAGAAAACGGGTAATTATAGACCAGTTAGCCTGACATCGGTGGTCGGGAAAATGTTGGAATCAATCAATAAGGATGAAATAGCAGCGCATTTGGAGAGCAGTGATAGGATTGGTCCAAGTCAGCGGATTTATGAAAGGGAAATCATGCTTGACAAATCTTCTGGAATTTTTTGAGGATGTAACTAGTCGAGTGGACAAGGGAGAACCAGTGGATGTGGTATATTTGGACTTTCAAAAGGCTTTTGACAAGGTCCCACACAGGAGATTGGTGTGCAAAATCAAAGCACATGGTATTGGGGGTAATGTACTGACGTGGATAGAGAACTGGTTGGCAGACAGGAAGCAGAGAGTCGGAATTAACGGGTCTTTTTCAGAATGGCAGGCAGTGACTAGTGGAGTGCCGCAGGGCTCAGTGCTGGGACCCCAGCTCTTTACAATATAAAGTAATGATTTCGATGATGTTTGCAGATGTCACTAAACTTGGTGGCGATGTGAGCTGTGAGGAGGACACTAAGAGGTTGCAAGGTGACTTGAACAGGTTAGGCGAGTGGGCAAATACATGGCAGATGCAGTATAATGTGGATAAATGTGAGGTCATCCACTTTGGGGGCAAAAACACGAAGGCAGAATATTATCTGAATGGCGGCAGATTAGGAAAAGGGGCGGTGCAGCGAGACCTGGGTGTCATGGTTCATCAGTCATTGAAAGTTGGCATGCAGGTACAGCAGGCGGTGAAGAAGGCAAATGGTATGTTGTGGCCTTCATAGCAAGGAGATTTGAGTATAGGAGCAGGGAAGTCTTGCTGCAGTTGTACAGGGCCTTGGTGAGGCCTCACCTGGAATATTGTGTTCAGTTTTCGTCTCCTAAACTGAGGAAGGACGTTCTTGCTATTGAGGGAGTGCAGCGGAGGTTCACCAGACTGATTCCAGGGATGGCTGGACTGGCATATGAGGAGAGACTGGATCAACTGGGCCTTTATTCACTGGAGTTTAGAAGGATGAGAGGGGATCTCATAGAAACATATAAGATTCTGACTGGACTGGACTGGACAGGCTAGATGCGGAAGAATGTTCCCGATGTTGGGGAAGTCCAGAACCAGGGGACACAGTCTTAGGATAAGGGGCAGGCCGTTTAAGACTGAGATAAGGAGAAACTTCTTCACCCAGAGAGTTGTTAACCTGTGGAATTCCCTGCCGCAGAGAGTTGTTGATGCCAGTTCATTGGATATATTCAAGAGGGAGTTAGATATGGCCCTTACGGCTAAAGGGATCAAGGGGTATGGAGAGAATGCAGGAAAGGGGTACTGAAGGAATGATCAGCCATGATCTTATTGAATGGTGATGCAGGCTCGAAGGGCCGAATGGCCTACTCCTGCACCTATTTTCTATGTTTCTATGTTTCTATCTATGGAACAGGCTCCCTAAATAGATGATGGAAGCAGCAAGGATTGATTCCATAGTTTTCAGGTTCAGGGAAAGAATTAATGGAATGGAAATGTAACGAATATTGATTTCATAGTGAGGATTTGGGTACGTGAATAAATATGCAAAGTGAGATTCGTGACCATATAAGGGTGAAAGGAAAATTCAGAGCACACGAAATGAAAGTTCAAAGAACAATTGCAATAGCAATAAAATATAGAGAGAAGAAAGGTTGCAATGGAGAAAAGTTGGAGGCCAGAGACAAGAAGGATCAACTAGTGGTGCCGAGGTTTTTCTTGAATCTTGTCCAGGAGTGTGAGGGAGGTGCGAGGGGAGTCTCTCCGGGTGTGAAAGCAGTTCTGTACCGACTTGGGCATTATAGAAAGTTAACAGCTGTTAAGGGAAAAAAGGAGAATGAAGTTTAACAACCCCCAGCTCAACATTTGAAAAAGGGTTGTATCAAAAAGAAGGTAATCAATCAAAATTAATTATGAATTTAATCAAATTAAATGCATGGAGACATTATTTGGCTTCATATTATACATTTAAAATATTTCACTTTCAGAAATGTTAACAAATAATATACTCCAAAGAAAATGAACATTTATCCATCAGTTCTACTGCTTTACCAAAGAGACTGCTGTCTACAGCAGAAACGTATGGCTGAACAGAATGAGTTCAAAATCAGCATTGAAATTATGTTCGGATTTCATAAATTATTTTCATTTTCTGAAGACAACTATATTCCGCAGCTCAGCATGACTATGCACTGTTCACTGTCATTACCCTTTTGAAACGGATTACAATTTCGACTTAGCATATGCACATTCTAATACGAAAATCCTGAAGTTGTGGTCAGTTATTCACTGCTCCGACACTTGCCTACCCCCACAAAGCCGGCAATCAGAGAAATCAGTGAAACTGTTGGGGAGTTCCAGGATTTTGACCGAGCAATGAAGGAGGAATGGTGATATATTTCCAAGTCAGGATAGTGTGCAACTTGGAGATGATGGTGTTCCTGCCTGGCACTTGTGTGAATCACAGAATCATAGAAATTTACAGCACTGGAGGTGGCCATTTGAGCCAGTGTGTCTGTGCCATCCAGAAAAGAGCTATTCAATTTCCAGCTCTTGGTCCATAGCCTTACAGGTTATGGCACTTCAAATGCATATCCAAGTACCTTTTAAATGTGATGAGCGTTTCTGCCTCTACTACCCTTTCAAGCCATGAGTTCCAGATCCCCACCACCCTCTGAGTGAAAAATGTTCTCAACTCCTCTCTAGTCCTTTTACCAATTACTTTAAATCTATGCTCCCTGGTTATTGACCTCTCTGCTAGGGGAAATAGGTCCTTCCCATTCACTCTATCTAGACCCCTCAATTTATGCACCTCAACCAAGTCTCCCCTCAGCCTCCTCTGTTCCAAAGAAAACAACCTCAGCCAATCTAATCTTTCCTCATAACCACAATTCTCCAGTCCTGGCAAAATCCTTGTAAATCTCCTCTGTACCCTCTCCAGTGCAATTACCTCTTTCCTATAATGTGGTGACCAGAACTGTACACAGTACTCTAGCTGTGGCCTAACTTGTGTTTCAAACATAACCTCCCAGCTCTTGTATTCTATGCCTCGGCTAATAAAGGGAAGTAACCCATATGCCTTCTTAACCACCTTATCTACCTGTCCTGCTATCTTCAGGGATCCAAGGTCCCTCTGTTACTCTACACTTCAATTTATTGTGTATTCCCTTGCCTTGTTCGCCCTCCCCGAATGCATTACCTCACTCTTCTCTGGATTGAATTCTATTTGCCACCTTACCAGTTCATTGATATCTTCCTGCAGTCTACAGCTTTCTTCTTCATTATCAACCACATGGCCAATTTTTGTATCAACTGCAAACTTTTTAATCATGTCCCCTACATTGAAGTCTAAATCATTGATGTATACCACAAAAAGCAAGGGACCTAGTACTGTGCTCTGCGGAACTCCACTGGAAACAGCCTTCCAGTCACAAAAATATCTGTTGACTATTACCCTTTGCTTCCTGCCACTGAGCCAATTTTAGATCCAACTTGCCACTTTGCCCTGGATCCCATGGGCTTTTACTTTCCTGACCAGTCGGCCATGTGGGACCTTGTCAAAAGCCTTGCTAAAATCCATGTAGACTACATCAAATGCCTACCCTCATTAACCCTCCTCCTTACCTCAAAAAATTCAATCAAGTTAGTCAGACACAACCTTCCCTTAACAAATCCATACTGACTGTCCTTGATTAGTCTGTGCTTTTCTAAATGACAATTAATACTGTTCCTAAGAAATTGTCCACCACCGAGATTAGGCTGACTGGCGTGTAATTAGTCGGTCAATACCTTTCTGCCTTTGCGAATAATGGTTAGCAGTCCTCCAGTATGAATTTTAAAAAGCACCACACCTGTAACCAGAGAGGATTCAAAACTGATGGTCCAAGCCTCCACTATTTCCTCCCTTGTTTCTCTTAACAGCCTGGGATACATTTCATCCAAGCTTGCCGATTTATGTGGCACGAATGTTACTTGCCAACTATAAGCCCAAGCCTGAATGTCAGCCAGGTCTTGCTGCATGCGGGCATGGACTTCTTCATTATCTGAAGAGTTGCGAATGGAACTGAACACTGTGCAACCATCAGCAAAAATCCCCATTTCTCACTATTGAGTTCCGAACGCAGATGAGACTGCACACAGGGAGGTTAAAGTAACAGTGACCTCAGTCTTTATTAAGACACTCCAGAGTGAGGAACAAGCCTTAGGGGCCGGCTTATATACAGTGCTGCCAAGGGATGCTGGTTTCCCTTGGGACTTCAGGAGATGCGCTCCCTGGTGGCGGAATATGGGAGTGCATGTTTTACAGATCACTGCCCCCCAAAGTCAAAGTAAAAACTATTTACAAGGACCGCCTCGGTACAAATGTCTGTTTTGGTGTGTTGGCTGTGCCCTCGCTGGGCTGGCATGTTGTTGGCCCTGCAGGGCTGCTAAGCGGGTCTGGCCTTGCTGGGCTATTGGGCGTGATGGGTTCAATTTCCTGGTCCGGGGTGGTGTCGTTGATCCTTTAGGTGTGTGTTGTGGGCTTGAAAAAGGTGGTGTCTGTTGTGGGTTGTTCAGGGCAGTCTGTGAACCGCAGCCTCGTTTGGTCCAGGTGCTTTCTGCAAATTTGGCCATTGTCTAATTTGACTACAAACATCCGACTCCCTTCTTTAGCTAACACCGTGCCCGCGATCCACTTGGGGCCATGTCCATAGTTTAGCACATACACAGGGTCATTCAGATCAATTTCCCGTGACACAGTGGCGCGACCATCGTTTACATTTTGTTGCTGCCGCCTGTTCTCTACCTGATCATGCAGGTTGGGGTGGACCAGCGAGAGTCTGGTTTTAAGTGTCCTTTTCATGAGTAGCTCAGCTGGGGACACCCCGTGAGCGAGTGGGGTCTTGTGCGGTAGTTGAGCAGTACTCGGGACAGGCGGGTTTGGAGTGAGTCTTCTGTGACTCGTTTAAGGCTCTGTTTGATTGTTTGTACTGCTCGCTCTGCCTGCCTATTGGAGGCTGGTTAAAACGGGGCCGAGGTGACATGTTTGATCCCATTGCGGGTCATGAATTCTTTAAATTTGGCACTGGTGACACATGGCCTGTTGTCACTGACCAGTATGTCAGGCAGGCCGTGGGTGGCAAACATGGCCCTCAGGCTTTCAACGGTGGCGGTGGCGGTGCTTCCCGACATTATTTCACATTCAATCCATTTTGAAAAGCATCTACCACCACCAGGAACATTTTACCGAGAAACGGGCCCGCATAGTCGACATGAATCCTCGACCATGGTCTGGAGGGCCAGGACCACAAACTTAGTGGTGGCTCTTTGGGCGCGTTGCTCAACACACGCAGCATTGCCGTACACAGGACTCTAAGTCGATACCGGGCCACCACACGTGGGATCTGGCTATCGCTTTCATCATTACTATACCCGGGTGTATGCTGTAGAGATCCGAGATGAACGTCTCCCTGCCCTTTTTGGGTAGCACTACGCGGTTACCCCACAACAGGCAGTCTGCCTGAATGGACAGCTCGTCCTTTCGCCGCTGGAACGGCTTGATTAGCTCTTGCATTTCAACGGGGATGCTGGCCCAGCTCCCATACAGTACACAGTTTTTTTTACTCGGGACAGCAAAGGATCTTGGCTGATCCAAGTTCTAATCTGACGGGCCGTGATAGGTAATTTATCATTTTCAAACGCTTCCATTACCATCAGCAAGTCTGCGGGCTGCGCCACCATCAACAAGTTTGCAGGCTGAGCCATTTCTACCCCCGTGGTGGGCAATGGTAGCCGACTGAGAACATCCGCACAGTTCTCGGTGCCTGGCCTGTAGCGGATGGTATAGTTATACGCTGATAGCGCGAGTGCCCACCTTTGTATGCGGGCTGAAGCATTAGTATTTATACACTTGTTTTCAGCGAACAGGGATATGAAGGGCTTGTGATCGGTTTCCAGCTCAAATTTGAGGCCAAACAGGTACTGATGCATTTTCTTCACCCCGAACACACACGCTAATGCCTCTTTCTCAATCATGCTGAAGGCCCTCTCAGCCTTAGACAAGCTCCTGGAGGCATAGGTGACAGGTTGCAACTTCCCCGCAACATTAGCTTGTTGTAATACACACCCGACTCCGTACGACGACGCATCACATGCTAACACAAGTCTTTTACACGGGTTATACAATACAAGCAGCTTGTTGGAGCATAAAATGTTTCTGGCTTTCTTAAAAGCAATTACTTGTTTTTTTTCCCCATACCCAGTTCTCAATAACACATGTAGGGGCTCTAAGAGGGTGCTTAACCCGGGTAGGAAGTTTCCAAAATACTTGAGGATTCCCAGGAACGACCGCAGCTCCGTGACATTTTGTGGCCTGGGCGCGTTCCTGATAGCCTCTGGCTTGGCGTCTGTGGGCCGAATGCCGTCCGCCGCAATCTTTCTCCCCAAAAACTCCATTTCTGTTGCCATGAAGACGCATTTCGACCTCTTCAGCCGCAGCCCCACGCGATCCAGTCGTTGGAGGACCTCCTCCAGGTTTTGTAGGTGCTCGACGGTGTCCCGACCCGTGACCAATATGTCGTCCTGAAAAACCACCGTGCGTGGTGCCGACTTGAGTAGGCACTCCATGTTTCTCTGGAAGATTGCTGCAGCCGACCAAATTCCAAATGGGCATCTGTTGTAGATGAACAGTCCCTTATGTATGTTGATGCAGGTGAAGCCCTTCGAAGACACCGCCAGCTCCTGCGTCATGTAGGCCGAAGTCAGGTCGAGTTTGGTGAACATCTTGCCTCCTGCCAGCGTCGCAAATAGGTCGTCTGCCTTAGGTAGCGGGTATTGGTCCTATAGCGAGAAACGATTAATAGTAACTTTATAATCGCCACAAATCCTGACCGTGCTATCACTTTTGAGTACTGGAACAATCGGGCTGGCCCACTCGCTGAATTCCACTGGGGAGATGATGCCCTCGCGTTGCAGCCTGTCCAGCTCGATTTCCACTCTCTCCCGCATCATGTGAGGTACCGCTCGCGCCTTGTGGTGAATGGGTCGTGCCTCTGGGACCAAGTGGATCCGCACCTTCGCCCTGGAAAAGTTTCTAACGCCTGGCTCAAAAAGGGAAGGCAATTTGTTAAGAACCTGGGTACATGATGCCTCATCGACACGTGATAGCGCTCGGATGTCATCCCACTTCCAGCGGATTTTGCCCAGCCAGCTCCTTCCAAGCAGTGTGGAGCTATCGTCCGGGACAATCCAGAGTGGCAGTTCATGCACCGTGCCCTCGTAGGTGACCTTGACAATGGTGCTGCCCAGGGCAGTTCTTTGGTGTACGTTCTCAGTTTTGTGTGGATGGGGCTCAGGGCTGGTCTGAGTGCCTTGTTGCACCAGTCTCTCAAACATCTTTTTACTCATGATGGATTGGCTAGCGCCAGTGTCCAGTTCCATGGCTACGGGTAAGCCGTTCAATTTTACATTTAACATAGAAACATAGAAAATAGGTGCGGGAAGTAGGCCATTCGGCCCTTCGAACCTGCACCGCCATTCAATAAGATCATGGCTGATCACTCCCTCAATACCACTTTCCTGCTTAGCATTATAGGTGGACATTTCGTCGAAAATGTGTGCATCCCGTGTACTTCAGCATCTGCCTCCTCTCTCTGAGGCTCGAAATTGCTTTGATCCACCATGGACCGATCTTCCTCTGCCACGTGGTGGTTAGGTTTTGCAGAGCTTGCAGCTCGTCTGCAAGCTCGTTGGAGGTGCCCCATTGTTCCACAGCTCTTGCAAACATACCCTTTGAAGCAGCATGAATAGGCTGAATGGAAGCCTCCACAACGCCAACAAGGTGTGAATTGCCTTGCATTCATCATTTGTTGCGGACTCAGTCATCTGGGTCACCTGAGGCCTGCTGGCAGTTGCAGACTCATGGGTTCTGCCCTGTACATTTCTGCTCGCAAACGCAGTTCCAGTTAATTTAGGATCATTGCTAGCACTTGTGTGCTGAGAGATTTGTTTGGTGTTATCACTGGTGGACATAAACGCCTGTGCTATCGCAATGGCCTTCCTGAGGGTCGGTGTCTCTACAGTCAAAAGTTTTCGTAGGATGGTCTCGTGGCCAATGCCCAGTACCAAAAAGTCTGAGCATCTGCTCCAGGTAGCCATAAAACTCACATTCTCCTGCAAGTCGCCTTAGCTCGGTGACGTAGCTCGCTATTTCCTGACCTTCAGATCGCTGGCACATGTAGAACCGATACCTCGCCATCAGCACGCTCTCCCTCGGGTTAAGATGCTCCAGAACCAGTGTACACAGCTCCTCATACGACTTATCTGTGGGTTTCACCGGAGCCAGAAGATTCTTCATAAGGCTGTAGGTCGGTGCCCCGCAGACTGTGAGGAGGACCGCTTTCCATTTTCATTTTGCAGCGCTTCCTTCTCCATCCAGCTCGTTGGCTACAAAGTACTGGTCTAGCCATTCGACATAGGCTTCCCAGTCCTTACCCTCCGAGAACCTCTTCAGGATGCTCACAGTTTGCTGCATCTTTGCGTTGGATTCGTATTCTCGTCGCCAGTTATCGTGTTCCTAACACAGATGAGGCTGCACACAGGGAGGTTAAAGTAAGTGACCTCAGTATTTATTAAGACACTCCAGAGTGAGGAACAGGCCTTAGGGACCTGCTTATATACAGTGCGCCCAAGGGATGCTGGGATCCCTTGGGACTTCAGGGGGTGCGCTCCCTGGTGGCGGAATATGGAAGTGCATGCTTTACAGATACACAACACTCACCTTGTGGTGGAGGGAAGGGCATTGATGAGGCAACTGAAGATGGTTGGGCCTAGGGCATGGCCTGAGGAACTCCTTCAGTGATGTCCTGAGGGTGAGGTGATTGGACTCCAACAACCACAACCATCTTCCGTTGTGCTATGTAGGGCTCCAGCCAGTGGAGTTTCCCCCCACTATTCCCATTTACTTCAATTTTATTATGGCTCCTTGATGCCACACTCTGTCAAATGCTGCCTTGATGTCAAGGCCAGTCACTATCACCTCACCTCTTTAATCTTTTGGATTAAACATTGAAGTGAGGCCCTGCCTGCCCTCTCAGTTAAGTGGAAAAGATCCCATGGCGCTATTCAAAGAGCAAAGTTCTCAGTGTCTCCAGGACAGTTATTCAGCCTTCAACCAACATTACTAAAATAGTTATCCGGTCATTTAGCTTATTACTGTTTGTGAGACCTTGCTGTGCGCAAATTTGGACTCCAACAGCCGGTCGTGTTTCCTGTATTACAACGGAGACTACACATAAAAAAAAACCTTATTTGACTATGGGACATCCTGAGATCGTGAAAAGGGCTATATAATTGCAAGTTATACAAAACATGCTCAGCTGCGCTTAATGTGTCAGAAAAGTCATTCAAAATGAAAGAGACAGAATTTATGCGAGCTCTAACTCCACTGGTTTAGCTTTCAAATTGGATACATTCAGTAGTTTTTTTTCCATACATTCCTCAGTGAGTATATATGGGTATTTATATTTATGCAGTAGTGTTTTGATACAGCATCTTGGCAAACAGAAGCACTTAAGTTTATTTATTTTCAGCTTCAGTGGCGCACTATTCATTACTATGAAACACTGCATGTATAATTCATTAAATGCTTAAAAAGACTACATACAAATGTTTGCCTTACTTCTTAAATATTACTGTACCTTTAAAATACAAAGACCTGCAGTAAGAAGGGATGCAGCCAGTAACTAGAAATGAAACTTCCACCTTCACTTTAGGTCTGATAGGTTAATCTTAATTTCTGTTTGCGGTAATATGTACCTTAACATCCAAATCATAATGCTTCAAGTAAAAACTTAGAATGGCTTTCTCTAGCCCCAGTGCTAGTGCCGCTACATTTTCCTCATATCCTCCATTGCACCATCAGTAGCCGCTCCTTCAGAACTTTGCCTCTGTTCTCTGGAGCTCCCTCCATCGCCGCCTTGTCATCTCTCTCGGTCTTCAAAGGCTCCTTAAGACCCTTCTCTTTGAAAACTCATCTGATGCTTTTCCGTTTCCTCTCATCCCTATTCATACTCAGTGTCTACTCGCTATCCACCAGCTTGTAAAATGATTTGAGCTATCCTTGCATACGAAAACCCAAGTCATTATTATGGCCTTGGATATATCTATGTAAATATATAACCAAATTATCATTACTTTGATGCTACATTAACACTGCACACTCAAGCCTTCTGAAGAGCAAATCAGGTCAGGTTTTCTGTGCTTTCAAACCACTGCCTTGGTTCAGTCAGGAGGCACCTGGAATTGAGCCAGGTGGCAGAAAAAGGCCAAAATGATTAACTCAATGCTACACAACTCAATAAAGAAAGAAATGTATATAACTATGATGTATGTGTATCAAGATCCTGGGAAGGGATACAGGCACACTTTCAAGCAAAAATTTGAGTCTTGGAGAAGTGTACTGTTTTATTCACCTCCACCTAAAAGCAGCAAATCTAAAAATGGTGTTGCATTGTTCTCTCTTTTAAACTGACAAAATTATTCAAAATATATACAATTGTTAATTTTTGACTATGCAACATTAATTCAGGCCAATAAAATCCAAAATTTTACAAATTCTGAGGCTCGGATTTTGCTTTTGCCATTGGTGGTAACTTCATTTCCCCCTCTTCTCAGTATTTTCAAGTGTTGGCATTAACAAATATCTTCCACACCAAGATTCTTGGAATTGCAGGTAACTAGAACTAGTGAAACAATAATTTAGGACACAAGTAAGGAAGTATTTCTTCATACAAAGTGTAATCAACACTTAGATTGGTTTCCAGGTAAGAGATAGGAAGCAAAAAGGATTGTATGATACAGTTAGATCATTTGATGGGCGAAGCAAAATATTATTCTGAATGGATGTGCTAAAATGGGTTGAGTGACCTCCCTCATCTGTATCTAAGTTAATGTGTGCTTGAAAAGCTTTTCAGCTTTTTTCTTAGCCCTTTTCCTATGAATGAAAAAACAGGTCAACCAATTCTCATTAAAAGTACTAGAAATTCTTTGAATTCCTCAGAACAAAATACACTGTAGATATGATCAATAGACAGCTGTGCTAAGCAAGTCCCCAATGTTAGACTGATTTTAAACCATTTTTTCTGGTCCCTTGAAAGAAAATTTTAAAAACTCTCATCCAGCCTTTGTTTGGCCATTCCATTAGCTCTTGCTGTAGTAGTAAGATGTCAGCTGAAGGATGTGTATTTATTAATTCTGTAAAAAAAATAGTATGCACATTTCATCACAGCACTGCATTAACAACTTTCAGATATGTGCATTGTAATATATCCATTTCCCAAGTGCTACCATTGACATTTAAGAGACCTAGAAAATATTAATGACTCTTACATTAATTCTGAATCATTTAATTTTTCGTTGCCAATCTTTACAATTCTTTGTCAAATCACAAACGCCAGAGGTCACCTTGCATACATCAAGGATCACTCTGCGCCAATGCTCTTAGCCAAAAGGCCGAGAGCCACTGCACCGTTCCTGGAAGTACTGTAATACCAGGTTCGTGCCATGGAGGTGGATGGGTCAGGCCCCCCACACACCTCCGTGGAGGTGGATGGTCAAGCCACCCCACCCACCTCCTATTTCCAAAAAGCATAGGAGAACCACCTTCCTGATCCAGAGAGAACCACTTTGGGGTCATGGTTACTCCCCTGTCAGGTCAGTTACGCATGATCTTAGCCAAAAGGCCGAGATGCCAAGCTACGATGTCTGCAGCTGCATAAAATTAGAGGGGAAAAAATTCCAAGAATTATCTCACGTTTAATACCTAACTATTGTTGGTAAGAAGCAACTGCACTAAATTTTAAAGAGAGATCGGCAAGAAAAACACTTCGAAATATTTCATCTGGAACACAAGCAATTAGACAAGGCAGATCCTACTTGTTATGTGACATTAAATTGACTATTTTTGACGAAGTTCTCTTTACAAGATGAAATTTCAAAAGATTGTTATTCAGCAACACCTCTACGACTACTATTGTTTGTGTATAATTTTGATGTGGAAATAGTAGAAAGCAATAAAGTCAGCTGGTTAGGCAAGGCAAACATCCTGGGTTATAAACATCTTATAACCCAGCCAACATCAACTTCCAAAGTTCTTTAATGACTTTATTTGGAGCAAGGAAGTTTTTTTTTACATTATGTCGTCAAATGGTACAGGAAACTATTCAACACATTAGAGAGAAAATTGGGCCACAGAAAATAGGATGCTGAACAGATGGAAAAATACGACAGGTACAACATCTGAAATCTGGAATCCTCTGGATCGAATCTGTTCCGGTTTTTGGGTTTTCCGGATTTCAGACAAGAAAATCAATAGTCTGAAAAACGGAATCCTCGGCTGAATCCGTGCCGGGTTTTGAGTGGTGAGGTCTGAAATCCAGCAAAACCCGAAATCCGGCACAGATTCAGTCGAGGATTCCAGATTTCAGGCTTGATTTTCTTGTTTGAAATCTGGACTCCATGACCGAATCTGTGCTGGATTTTGGGTTTTGCCTCAAAATGTCCAGTTTTCAGACAATAATTCCGGACGACTCCATTAGCTATGCGCAAAATGTGCGGTTTTCAGACAAATTTGGTTTTCAAAGTTCCAGATTCGGGACTTTGCACCTGTACTACATTTTCATTTAGAATGATCAAGTTGTTAGATTAAAACAAAATAATGCAATCACATGATCAAAATTCAAATGGCATATACATTACTAGCTGCTGAAAATAAGACTGTAAATCTATACGTATTTGTTTTACTTACTACCTCTCTGACTGATACTAGGCCATTGTTTCACATGCATGTATAGTACGCCACAGAAATAGAGTATAGTGTTAACAGATTATTTAACTGTGGAGGTCACTGTTGAATCCAATCCTGATGCATATAAGCACAGTTTTTTTGCAGGGGGTCACTGGACAGAAAGCTGGAGTGCAACCACCAGCTGATTTCCCCTCACCAGCCTGAGAACATAGGAGGTGAATTGTAGGGCCGTCAGCAACAGTCCAGTTGGGACTGGCCAATTCAGCAGACCAGCGATCAAACCCTGGAAGTTCCTGGTTCAGGAACATAGGAACAGAATTAGGCCATGCAGCCCTTTAAGCCTGTTCAGCTTTTCTATTAAATCATGGCTGATTTACCTGCCTTTGCTCCATACCCCTAGATACACTTACTTAATAAAAATGTATTGATTTCAATCTTGAAAATTTCAATTGACCCTGCATTCACAATCATTTGCAGGAGTGTTTCAGATTTCCACCACATTGTGTACAAAAGTGCTTCCTGATTTCACTCCTAAATGGCTTAATTCTAACTTTGCACGGTTCAGCACCACACCACAAAAGTGCATCTTTGGATATTATCTTAACCAGAATTCTAAATAAAACACTTATTTGCCATTTTAGTTGTATTTTTATGAGAAGAACATGTTGAGCTGTCTCTTCTATAATCAGATATGTGACTATGGATATTGTGATACATTGCATAATATGTGCAATGGAGACAATCTTAATTTCCAGAGATAAATTTACTTAATTTTGTATATCATACACATAGGCCTCAATATAAACTTGCCTTACGATGGCAGGAGAGGGTTGGTGTTAAGTGAAATGCATGTAACACGACCCCAACTCACTGCCATTTTTACTGCAAGGATATTGGGTCATCAGAGTATCCAGGCGTTGGGAAATGGGACAATGCAATTGGGAGCCCGCTTTGAAATTTGCTGCTGCTGCATGGTTTTCCGGGGTCAAAAAACACAGCAGTGAAGTGAAGTTGTGACTACCCAAAAAGACATCAGTCACTCCTGATTACTGTTGAGTTAATCTTGCTGGAAAGTGTGCATGCTCTGGAGGTCAAATAGAGTCAGGATCAGACTTGGTTGTGATGCCCCTCCTTCAGCAAATGGCCTGCTGACCGTCGTTTGGGCTCACACATGAAGAATTATTATTTTGACGAATGACAGAAGGATTGCCAGAACCTATGGGATTGAACTTCAGCATAAATAACAGCTTTCAGGAGAGGAGGTACAAGAGGGAAAAACTGAACAGTGCAACAAAGATTAAATCAGATATACTCTGCCTAAAGAATATCACATGTAGCTAACTCAAAAGTTTGACAGAGTAGCTGTTCAAAAATGTTTCCTTTATTTGATGTCTCTTTTTACCACAACACTTTTGGAAGAAAATCTCTCTTGCTTGTAACAAAGTTAAGATTCCTATGCTTTGAAAGGTCATCTTTATGGAAGGTACTAAACGGTTTTGGCTAACGAAAATATTTCCTGCACATGTAACCATTATAAAAAAATCTGCTACCTTCACATTTTTTTTTCTGACAGTTTTCTTTTTCTCCACCAAGGGAAGGTGGTTAGACTCTCTCTTGTTGGAGATGGTTATTGTCTGCCACTTGTTTGACACGAATGTTATTTGCCACTTATTAGCCCAAGGAGGGATGTTGTTTAGGTATTCCTGTATGTGGATATGGACTGCTTCATTACCTGAGGAATTACAAATGGAACTGAACACTGCAACCATTAGCAAAAAGACCCACTTCTGACCTTATGATAGAGGGAAGGTCATTGATGAAGCAGCTGGTTGGGCCGAGGACATTACTCTGAGGAACTCCTACAGCAATGTCCTGGGGCTGAGATGATTGGCCTCCAACAACCACAATCATCTTGCTTTGTGCTGGGTATGACCAGCCAGTGGAGAGTATTCCCCCTGATCCCCAGTGACTTCAAATTTTACTAGGGTTCCTTGGTGCCGCACTCAGTGAAATGCTGCCTTGATGTCAAGGGCAGTCACTCTCACCTCTGGAATTCAGCTCTTTCGTTTGGATCCAGGCTGTAAAGTGATTTGAAGCCAAGTGATGCTGGCGGAACCCAAACTGAGCATCGGTGAGCAGGTTATTGGTGAGTAAGGGCTGGCCTCGTGTGGGCCTCCCAAATTCAGAAGTTAAAATTCCATTGCAGTGTCGATTGCATAATTGAACCACAACTTTATGTTTTAAATATGGCTCCCACCTGCCTGCAGCCAAAGCTCTTCACAGAACTCTGCAATAGTGATTCTGCCATTTAAACAAAATAAAATCTTCCAGTCTGGGCTGATTTAGCTAATCTCAGGTCAGGCAGCAGTAGGGGCATTGCACTTAGCTTTAGTATCTCTGGATTAGAGATGGGACAATTAGTGTGATCACATTCAGCAGGTCCTGCTAGAACTTGCACAAGTATAGAATTCAGGTGAAGACAGGATTGAGCTCAATCACAATAACCCTCATGGTCAAATGCTCTCAGTACTCCCTAGGCTCACACTTCAATAAGAACATAAGAACAAAAGAAATATGAGCAGGAGTGGGCCATTCAGCCCCTTGAGCCTGCTCCGCCATTCAACATGGCTGATCTTCTAACTCCACTCCACTTTCCTGCACTATCCCCATATCCCTCAATTCCCTTAATATCCAAAAATCTATCGATCTCTGAATCCCTAGCCAGGGGAAAACATCCACCCTACATCTACCCTGTCAAGCCCTGTAAGAATTTTGTATGTTTCAATGAAATTCTTCTACACTCTGGAGAATACAGGCTTAGTCTACTAAATCTCTCCTCATAGGACAATCCCCCTCCATCCCAGGAATCATTCTGATCATTGCTGTACTCCTTCTATGGCAAGTATATCCTTCCTTAGGTAAGGTGACCAAAACTGTACACAATACTCCAGGTATGGTCTCACCAGGGCCCTATTTAATTGCAGTAAGACATCTTTACACTTACACTCAAATACTCTTGTAATTAAGGCCAACATATCATTTGCTTTCTTAATTCCTTACTTTATCTGCATGTTCACTTTCAGTGATTCGTGTACAAGGACACCCGGGTCCCTCTGAATACTAAAATTTCCCAATCTCTCACCATTTAAAAAATACTCTGCTATTCTATTTTTCCTACCAAAGTGGATAACTTCACATTTCTCCACATTATATTCCATTTGCCATGTTCTTGCCCACTCACTTAGCCTGTCTATATCCTCTTGAAACCTCTCTACATCCTCCTCACAACTTACATTCCCACCTAGATTTGTATCATCAACAAATTTGGATATATTGGCCCAGAAATCACGGCCTCCCCGGGTCCGTACGGAGTTTCTACAGACCCGGGAAGGCATCGGAAAAGCTGGTTTTCGGCACGCAATGCACATGCGTTGAAAACCGGCTTTTCCGATCTGCCAAGTTTCTGGCTTGACAGATCACACGCATCTCGGGAGCGAGGACATTCCCATGGCAGAGATTGGGCTATTTGCCCATCTCTTGCCCTGCGAATGTCCTTAAAACACTTGCGCCTGGTAAAAGCAGGCACATAGCCTACTTTTACCAGCATAAGAGTTTAAAAACATCAAAAACATATTAAATTTAAAAATACATATTTATGTTAAAAACCCTGCCCACTCAGGTAATTTTATTTTAAACCATAATTAAAACTTTTTTTTTTTAAATCGACAAATATTTTTTTTTCAAAAACATTTCTATCAAATTTAATTTCTCTAGTGTATTTATGTGAGGTGTTTTTTTAATGTTTTATGTAGTGTTTGGGGGTGTTTCTCATTCATAGTAATAGGAGTTTCGGACTTACAAAATTCCTATTATTATGAATGAGGATATACTATACCTGATTGGCTGCCCAGAGCCATGTGATTCCAGCTCCAGGCCTGCGCACGTCCCGACAGTCAGGAGAGGAATCCGGACCGGGATCTCGCGTGGGCGCAGCAGCTTCAGGTAGGTGCATTTCTTTTTTCTAGAATTCAGTCGAATGCCCGCGGGAAGGAGAAACCGGGATTTCTGGGCCATTACATTTGGTCCCTTCATCCAAATCATTAATATAGATTGTGAATAGCTGAGGCCCAAGCACTGATCCTTGCGGTACCCCACTAGTTAACAGTCTGCCAACTCGAAAATGACCTGTTTATTCCAACTCTCTGTTTTCTGTTCGTTAACCAATCCTCAATCCATGCTAGTATATTAACCCCAATCCCATGAGCCCTAATTTTGCTTAAAAAACTCTTGTATGGCACCTTATCGAATGCCTTCTGAAAATCCAAATACACCACATCCACTGGTTCCCCCAATAATAGTCACTTGGGTAAGTTACTAGAGGATACCAGCACAACTATACCTACAAGGAGTCAAAGCTTTCAGGAGGAGGAATGGTGGGGTGAAATTCAGGGAGAAAAGTGCCAAGATTAAATCTAATTTCAGCGCATACAGCAGTTACTGCAACAGAGGTCAAACTAAGTCTGAATCCTTGTCTCAACTGCTATTCAAGCTCAGGCTTCCCGCTAGAGGGTAATTTCCATCACCCTTGGCCAGAACATAGATGGGAAAATAAAATAAAAACAGTCTGTGGTGTGGTTTCTTCCCAAATCTTCCTCGAGGGTCAGCTATTGCTGGATCATATCATACAAACTAAAAAATAGCACATTAAGATTTTATGACTTGTATGCAGACAATATATATAAATATGGAGGAAATGTGCAAAGGCAACAGGTACGTGACAATAAAGGCCCACAACAACTTGTATTTATATAGTGCCTTTAACGCAGTAAAACATCCCCTGACATACATTGGCTCCTGATCCGGCAACACCTCAATTTTAAAATTCTCACCCTCGTTTTTAAATCTCTTCATGGCCTCACTTCTATCTCTAATCTCCTCCAGCCCTACAACCCTCCAAGATCTCTGCATTTCTCCAATTAAGATCCCTTTCGCATCATTTTGGTGATCATTTTCCAACAATCTATCGACTCTGGATCAGTTCCTATGGACTGGAGGGTAGCTAATGTAACGCCACTTTTTAAAAAAGGAGGGAGAGAGAAAGTGGGTAATTATAGTCCAGTTAGCCTGACATCAGTAGTGGGGAAAATGTTGGAATCAATCATTAAGGATGAAATAGCAGCCCATTTGGAAAGCAGTGACAGGATCGGACCAAGTCAGCACGGATTTATGAAAGGGAAATCATGTTCGACGAATCTTCTGGAATTTTTTGAGGATGTAACTAGTAGGGCCCAAGTTTCCACAGGATAAAAAACGGGCACCCTCCCCGAGCTGGGCGCCTGTTTTTCGCGCCTAAAACGGCGCCAGAAAAAAAACGCGCTATTCTCGAGCGCTTTGCAGCTCCTTGTCTGTTTGGCGCGGCGCCCGGGGGGCGGAGCCTACACTCGCGCCGATTTTGTAAGTGGGAGGGGGCGGGTACTATTTAAATTAGTTTTTTCCTGCCGGCAACGCTGCGCGTGCGCGTTGGAGCGTTCGCGCATGCTCAGTGAGAAAAAAACATTGGCACTCGGCCATTTTTGTAGTTCTTTGTAGCTGTTTAATTTTTGAACATTTTTTTAATAAAAGCACATTGCCATCAGCACATCAGCACTTGCAGCCTTCTCACTGTCTCCTTCCCTTCCCCACCCTTCACGCCAACAAACCGCTGTTTCCTTCCCCTCCCTCCCCTCCGGGGCGGCAAACCGCTGTCTCCTTCCCCTCCCTCCCCTCCGCGGCGGCAAACCGCTGTCTCCTTCCCCTCCCTCCCCTCCGCGGCAACAAACCGCTGTCTCCTTCCCCTCCGCGGAAACAAACCGCTGTCTCCTTCTCCTCCCTCCCCTCCGCGGCGGCAACAAACGGCTGTCTCCTTCCCCTCCCTTCCCTCCGCGGCTGCAAACCGCTGTCTCCTTCCCCTCCGCGGCAACAAACCGCTGTCTCCTTCCCCTCCCTTCCCCTCCACGGCGGCAAACCGCTGTCTCCTTCCCCTCCCTCCTCTCCGCGGCGGCAAACCGCTGTCTCCTTCCCGTCCCTCCCCTCTGCGGCAACAAACCGCTGTCTCCTTTCCTTCCCCTCCCTCCCCTCCACGGCGGCAAACCGCTGTCTCATTCCCCTCTCTCCCCTCCGCGGCAACAAACCGCTGTCTCCTTCCCCTCCCTCCCCTCCACGGCGGCAAACTGCTGTCTCCTTCCCCTCCCTCCCCGGCAACAAACCGCTGTCTCCTTCCCCTCCACGGCAACAAACCGCTGTCTCCTTCCCCTCCGCGGCGGCAAAAGCGGTTTCCTTCCCCACCCCCCGCGGCAACGAACGATGGCTGAAGCACTTTCACACAGGTAGGAAGATGGTTTATTTAATCTTTTCTTGGCTTATAAATGTTTATTCAGGTTGGATTTATTTGTATAATATTTGTATAAGTATAAATAAGGATTGATTGTAGAATTTAATGACTTCCCTCCCCCCCCCCCCCCAACCTCGTTCTGGACGCCTAATTTGTAACCTGCGCCTGATTTTTTAATGTGTAGAACAGGTTTTTCAGTTCTACAAAAATCTTCACTTGCTCCATTCTACTTTAGTTTGGAGTACGTTTTCACTGTGAAAACTTTCAAATCAGGTGTCAGTGGCCGGACACGCCCCCTTTTGAAGAAAAAATTATTTTCCAAAGTAGAACTGTTCTACCTCACTAGAACTGCAGAAAAAAAAATGTGGAGAATTGCGATTTCTAAGATAGTCCGTTCTCCACCAGTTGCTCCTAAAAATCAGGCGCAAATCATGTGGAAACTTGGGCCCGTAGAGTGGACAAGGGAGAACCAGTGGAAGTGGTGTATTTTGACTTTCAAAAGACTTTTGACAAGGTCCCGGACAAGAGATTGGTGTACAAAATCAAAGCGCATGGTATTGGGGGGAATGTAGTGTCATGGATAGAGAACTGGTTGGCAGACAGGAAGCAGAGAGTCGGGATAAACGGGTCCTTTTCAGAATGGCAGGCAGTGACTAGTGGGGTGCCGCAGGGCTCAGTGCTAGGACCTCAGCTCTTTACAATATACATTAACGATTTGGATGAAGGAATAGAGTGTAATATCTGCAAGTTTGCGGATGACACTAAACTGGGTGACGGTGGGAGCTGTGAGGAGGATGCTAAGAAACTGCAGGATGAAATGAGTCCTTGAAGGGTTTTGCAGATAAAAATGTTTACATTTGAGGCATTGGAAGACACTGTGCTAGCTTAGGTCATAAAGATAGGTTTGATGGGCAATTAACAGTGAGACACTTCAGGCAACTCTCCCAAACAAAACAACACTACTGAAGTTAAGTCTGCTATTGTCAGATTGGGTGAATGGGTAAATACATGGCAGATGCAGTATAATGTGGATAAATGTGAGATTATCCATTTTGGGGGCAAAAACATGAAGGCAGAATATTATCTGAATGGCGGCAGACTAGAAAAAGGGGGAGGTGCAACGAGACCTGGGTGTCATGGTTCATCAGTCACTGAAAGTGGGTATGCAGGTACAGCAGGCGGTAAAGGCGGCAAATGGTACGTTGGCCTTCATAGCTAGGGGATTTGAATATAGGAGCAGGGAGGTCTTACTGCAGTTGTACAGGGCCTTAGTGAGGCCTCACCTTGAATATTGTGTTCAGTTTTGGTCTCCTAGTCGGAGGAAGGACGTTCTTGCTATTGAGGGAGTGCAGCGAAGGTTCACCAGACTGATTCCAGGGATGCCTGGGCTATCACATGAGGAGAGACTGGATCAATTGGGCCTTTATTCACTGGCGTTTAGAAGGATGAGAGGGGATCTCATAGAAACATATAAGATTCTGACGGGACTGGACAGGTTAGATGCGGGAAGAATGTTGTCAATGTTGGGGAAGTCCAGAACCAGGGGGGACATAGTCTTCGGATAAGGGGTAGGCCATTTAGGACTGAGATGAGGAGAAACTTCTTCACTTAGAGAGTTGTTGACCTGTGGAATTCCCTGCCGCAGAAAGTTGTTGATGCCAGTTCATTGGATATATTCAAGAGGGAGTTAGATATGGCCCTTATGGTTAAGGGGATCAAGGGGTATGGAGGGAAAGCAGGAAAGGGGTACTGAAGGAATGATCAGCCATGATCTTATTGAATGGTGGTGCAGGCTCGAAGGGCCGAATGGCCTACTCCTGCACCTATTTTCTATGATTCTATGTTTCTATCTATGGAACAGGCTCCCTAAATAGATGATGGAAGCAGAAAGGATTGATTCCATAGTTTTCAGGTTCAGGGAAAGAATTAATGGAATGGAAATGTAACGAATATTGATTTCATAGTGAGGATTTGGGTACGTGAATAAATATGCAAAGTGAGATTCGTGACCATATAAGGGCGAAAGGAAAATTCAGAGCACACGAAATGAAAGTTCAAAGAACAATTGCAATAGCAATAAAATATAGAGAGAAGAAAGGTTGCAATGGAGAAAAGTTGGAGGCCAGAGACAAGAAGGATCAACTAGTGGTGCCGAGGTTTTTCTTGAATCTTGTCCAGGAGTGTGAGGGAGGTGCGAGGGGAGTCTCTCCGGGTGTGAAAGCAGTTCTGTACCGACTTGGGCATTATAGAAAGTTAACAGCTGTTTCTATCCCCGATTTGCATCACCCTGCTATTGGCGCCCATGCCTTCAGCTACCTAGGCCGTAAAGCTCTGAAACCATTCCACCTCTTTCACCATTATGGCTTGTGAAATCAGAAATGCAAGAACATATGTTTATGGTTTTACCAAAAAA
Organism: Pristiophorus japonicus; assembly: GCF_044704955.1. Classification (NCBI taxonomy): domain Eukaryota; kingdom Metazoa; phylum Chordata; class Chondrichthyes; family Pristiophoridae; genus Pristiophorus; species Pristiophorus japonicus. The sequence continues at coordinate 85,105,879 of NC_091997.1, forward strand.
CAAAACCTTCGTTATATGTCGTGTCGCTGACACCTAGTGAGTACAGAAATCTTACTCTTGACAAAAATCTACCAAATATATAAATGTCAATTTTATTTTTTAAATTGTCAGCCTAAATGTTTCTAAACTGTCCTTCTCACTAACTGATAACCACCATGTAATTTTGGATAGTACAGGGTACCACCATTAAATGCAAATAAGCGATTGGTGTCAAGTCTATGGAATACTATATAAAGATTTTCACAGAGGATTACAGTACAACCTCAGTGAATTATAAATTTACCTATATACTAGAAGTCCAGATTGGGTGAATATATAAATAAATTTGTGCCTTTCACGAACCTCAGCGACATAAATTAATAAATGTGTTTGTGTAACATGCTGTAGTTACATACACAGATAAATAAGGTTAAATGACGTTATTTGCACATTCCACTTCTATAAATAAATAGAACCTGTGGCTCTGATATTTACCAGGAGGGAGCAGGGACGTGTATTAGCGGAAATACCAAGAGAGATGACTTGGGGTGGGGGAGGGGGAAGATAGATCTCCGGGGGATAAACAGATCATGTGGGAAGGGAACTGGGGATCACTGGTGCGGGGGGGGGGGGGGGGCGGCGGGGAGGAGAGAGATGGAGATGGACAGACAGGCAGGTCGTGGGGGACAGGGGGGGTGAAGAGGGGGGTACAGGCGGACTGCGGGGGGGGGGGGTAAAGAGACAGGCAGATCGCAGGGTGGGGGGGGGGCGGGGGGAGGAGGAGAGAGACAGGACAAGTATGTGGAGATCATGACAGTTTTGCTCGAGGGGCCGAGGGGTGCACTCCTGCCTCAACTGATTTGCTGGATCTAGCAACTCCCACCTCCCTTCAGCTGCCAGATGTCCCGAGGCCTGGGAAACACGGCTGGACAGGGGAATGAATTTAAATGGCTGCCAAAATATCAGGAATGCAGCTTCATTTAAATAGTATAATGACATTAGCCAGGCGTCACCCACCGCAGTAAAAATGGAAGTAAGCACACGCTGCAGCTTGGGTCAGGTTTTACATTTTTTACAATTTAACCCCACCCAGAGTTCGTTGCCCAGCAGTGAGCTCCCATTCACCCTTCCCATCCCGCTATAAAAATCAATGCTATTATTTCGATGATCCCAAGTCCAGATTTGGCTGGACCAGCTGTAGGGCTAGCGACTGGCGAAAGGCAAGAGGAAAGAGGACAATAGATCGGCCTGATATGGGATGAGGTTGCAGTTTGAGATGAAGGCTAGGGCTGAGGTCATGCTGCAGATCAAAGTGTTGGAGGGCCAGATACTGGGCTGTTAGACATGTTGGGAGGAAAGAGGCTTGGAAGGCTGCTTCAAAGCATATTGTGTAAAACTGTGGACATATCAGGAGTGGATAGCAGGGCGGCTGCATGGATATAGTTGGGCCACGTCTAGAGATGGGTGCCAGCTGGAGCGCTCACAAGGGCATAAGACAATTACTTATGACGATGGCTATTTGGTCCACCCTGTTTCCCCACTGCAACATCTAATTGTCTCTTCATGATCCCAGAGTTTTTTTGTCTCCACTACGCTATCCAGAGGTCCATTCAATGGGCCCAAGTTTCCATAAGAAAAAAAACGGGCACCCCTCCGAGCTGGGCGCCCGTTTTTCGCGCCTAAAAAAATCCTCGGTATTCTCCACCTACTTGCAGGTCCTCTGGTCCTCGGCGCAGCCAGAACGAGCTGTGGGGGGGCGGAGCCATGTCCCTGCGCTGAAAACAGTGCCGGGACCTCTGCACATGCGCGCTACAGTGGGCACGCAAGTGCAGTAAGCTCCAGGCGCCGAACTGTGTGGGAGTGGCCCGAAGCACGCAGCCCCTAGCCCTGGCTGAATGGCCTCACTGGGGCTGCGTGATTAAGGCTCTTCCCACGGGCAGCTCCTGCTCCCCCCCTCCCGACCGGACCCGACACCCGCTCCCCCCTGCCTCCGGACCAGACCTGACACCCGCTTCCCCCCCCTGCCTCCGGACCAGACCCGACACCCGCTCCCTCTCTTCCCCCCCCCCCCCCCCGCCGACCAGACCCGACCCGACACCCGCTCTCCCCCGCCGACCAGACCCGACCCGACACCCGCTCTCCTCCCCACCCCCCCCGCCGACCAGACCCGACCCGACACCCGCTCCCCCCCATCTCTCTCTCTCCCTCTCCCTCTCTCTCCCTCTCTCTCCCTCCCTCTCCCTCCCTCTCCCTCCCTCTCCCTCCCTCTCCCTCCCTCTCCCTCCCTCTCCCTCCCTCCCTCTCTCCCTCTCTCCCTCTCTCCCTCTCTCCCTCCCTCTCCCTCCCTCTCCCCTCCCTCCCTCTCCCTCCCTCCCTCCCTCTCCCTCCCTCCCTCCCTCCCGCTCAGCGGCACGAACGGCTGCAGAATTCTCCCTGGCTGAAGCACTTTCACACAGGTAGGAAGATGGTTTATTTAATCTTTTCTTGGCTTATAAATGTTTATTCAGGTTGGATTTATTTGTATAATATTTGTAGAAGTATAAATAAGGATTTATTGTAGAATTTAATGAGTTCCCTTCCCCACCCCCCACCTTGTTCTGGGCGCCTAATTTGTAACCTGCGCCTGATTTTTTTTAATGTGTAGAACAGGTTTTTTCAGTTCTACAAAAATGTTCACTGGCTCCATTCTACTTTAGTTTGGAGTAGTTTTCACTGTGGAAACTTTCAAATCAGGAGTCAGTGGCCGGACACGCCCCCTTTTGAAGAAAAAATTATTTTCCAAAGTAGAACTGTTCTACCTGACTAGAACTGCAGAAAAAAAAATGTGGAGAATTGCGATTTCTAAGATAGTCCGTTCTCCACCAGTTGCTCCTAAAAATCAGGCGCAAATCATGTGGAAACTTGGGCCCAATGTGTTGCTAATTGTTTACATAAAAGAAGATTTTCCTGGTAATTAGCCTTTAATTTACCATTTACCAGTTTGAACCAGTGTCCCATTGTGCTACTTCCACAATTTAATTTAAAGTAATATCCCAGATTCACCTTTTCCATACCCTCACCTAATTTATATATCTTTAGTTGATCACCTCTCAGACACTTCCTTTCAAGACGGAAAAGCCTAAGTTTCTCTACACTTTCTTTGCAATCCAGACTGTTGACAATAGGATTAACCTCAGTTTTGAGCTGGATTTATTGGTCTTTCATGTAAACCTCTTAAATGACTTTTGGAAATCTAACTGCACTACAATGTAGAGTTTTCCAGTTATTTGGCGTGTCATGTCAAAATAATTGAGCAGGTTGGTCAGCAAATTCTTCCCCTTCTCATAGGCAGTCCCTCGAAACGAAGATGATTTGCTTCCACGCCAAAAAGGGACGAGTTCATAGGTCTTTCAATATTGCAGGTCCCGAACTACATCTTGAAGGGTGGAAGATGCCTGTACCTGGATTTTTTTTTTAATGTGTGGTGGCCGTTACACACCAGAGCTAGGTTTTGGTCCAGTGGCAAGGATTAACCAAGACGACTGGAGACCAGCGCTGCTGCACGGACCTAGCATGCACATATTATCACAGTGTGGGCTGGCTCGTGTTGCCCCTGGGCCCTTGCCTCTCCTGGGCCCCAATCACATCCCTCTACGAACTCTTGCCACTTCTTCACCCCAACCTCGCCGCTCCCACTGTACCTGCCAGCACTGCAATCAGCGATCTGGACCTTGGCGAGGTCCAATCCAGTCGCCCTCTTCATAACCATCGCCCTCCTGCAGAGGCACGCTGCCACATGCTGCTCCCTCAAATGGCCCCAGCCTGCTGATGGTCTTGCAGCCCTTCTATAGCTATACTCACTGCTATTTAGTTTTATTGTTGCCACTATCTACACCTGATGATCAATTCCATTATTTTACCAGGAACTGAAGTAAGACTAATGAGTCTATAGTTCTCAGTATCTGTTTTGTCACTCTTTGAAAATGGGCACCATATTAGCCCCTTTCTAATCCCTTACTGAATACTGGGAAGGTCCCAATAGACTACTAAAGTCAAACTTATCTCTGCACTCTGGCTTCAGAGTCAGAAGGTCATGGATTCAAGGCCCATTCCAGAGGCTTGAGCACATAATTTTGGTTGGCACTTTCACAACCTCATTGTAGTCCTGCTGGCGTGCTATCCTGAGATGTTCCTTTTGGATGAGACATTTAACTGAGGCCTCATCGCCCTCTCTGGTGGGCGAAAAACATCCATGACATTTTTTGAAGCATAACAGAAGAATCCAGAACAAGAGGACAAAAGCTAAAAATTAGAATCATGCCATTTAGAAGTGAAATCAGGAAGCACCACTTCACACAAAGGTTAGTGAAAATCTGGAAAACTCTTCTCCCAAAAGGCTGTAGATGCAGGTCAATTGACAATTTTTGTTAAAGAAAGACTTGTATTTATATTGCGCCTTTCACGACCAGCGGATGTCTCAAAGCGCTTAACAGTCAAAGAAATACTTTTGAAGTGTAGTCACTGTTGTAATGTGGGAAAGGGTATTGAAGGATATGGTGCTAAGGCAGGCAAATGGAGCTAAGATACAGATGAGCCATGACCTAATTGAATGGTGGAAAAGGTTCGAAGGGTTGAATGGCCTACTCATGTTATGTTATCACAAAGAAAACCATATCAGGATACTATGGGCCCAAGTTTCCACATGATTCGCGCCTGATTTTTAGGAGCAACTGGTAGAGAACAGACTATTTTAGAAATCGCAATTCTCCACATTTTTTTTTCTGCAGTTCTAGTCAGGTAGAACAGTTCTAGTTTAGAACAGAATTTTTTCTTCAAAAAGGGGGCATGTCCGGCCACTGACGCCTGATTTGAAAGTTTCCACAGTGAAAATGTACTCCATACTAAAGTAGAATGGAGCCAGTGAAGATTTTTGTAGAACTGAAAAAACCTGTTCTACACATTAAAAAAACAGGCGCAGGTTACAAATTAGGCGTCCAGAACGAGGTGGGGGGGGAAGGGAACTCATTAAATTCGACAATACATCCTTATTTATACTTATACAAATAAATCCAACCTAATAAACATTTATAAGCCAAGAAAAGACCATCTTCCTACCTGTGTGAAAGTGCTTCAGCCAGGGAGAATTCTGCAGCTGAGCGGGAGGGAGAGGAGAGAGAGAGAGAGAGAGAGAGAGAGAGAGGGAGGGAGGGGGGAGAGAGAGAGAGGGGAGGGAGGGAGAGAGAGAGAGAGAGAAGAGGGAGGGAGAGAGAGAGAGAGAGAGGAGAGAGGGAGAGGAGAGGAGAGAGAGAGAGAGAGAGAGAGAGAGAGAGAGAGAGAGAGAGAGAGAGAGAGAGAGAGAGAGAGAGAGAGAGGAGAGAGAGAGGAGGAGGGAGAGAGAGAGAGAGAGGGGGAGAGAGAGAGAGCGAGGGGGGGAGAAGAGAGAGAGCGGGGGGGGGAAGAGAGGAGAGAGCGGGTGGGGG